>NC_092334.1:542997500-543297500 GCF_046630445.1 Rutidosis leptorrhynchoides
GAGTGAAGCTATCGCAAAAGAGTGAAATGAAGAAATAGAGATTCGTCTTAACTTTTGACGTAGTCATGATTGATTTTCGGGATTCAAGGAAGTTAAAGAAGATTTTCGTAATCTATATAAGATTTGATTAAGGAAATTAGGATCCTCTTTGATTAAATGTGGTAACCTGCCTGGATTGCTATGTTTGATATTTTGTTATAAATTAATCTCTTCCGTTCCATTATTTTCACCACTCTTATACCTTCTTCCTCATTTCATACTTCTAAAAGATTATGAAAATGCTTAATCCAATTCTGATCCTTGACCTCATTCTGACTATTGCAACAATTCTCCTTCTATTCTAACTCCCACCGGAGGAATCTGTTTACTTCTACTTTGCTCTTGGGGTGGTGGTTTTCATAATTCTTCCGTGCCTCTGCCTTTCCATAATTATTGACATCTTCAGTTTATGATCCTTTCTGTTTGCTGTGATTTATACTCCTAATCATGTTTCAAAGCTTCATGCTTTTGTTTTCTCTTCTCGACTTTAAGTATAGTAAGTAATAGTCCAGAGTTCGTAGGTATGAGGTTTTGAATGAACATAACTAATGTTCTAAGCAGAAAGGAATTGTAATAGTACGATTTGATTTATAGATTACCAGAAATCATGGAAAGATAGAAATATCAAGTAAATACTTTCTTGATATGTTTAGAGATTAAGTAGAATGAAAGAGTCGTGTAGCATGGCACATGATGAGGGTAAGGTCTGTGAACCATCATCACGTTCTATTAGAAATTTAGCATGACTTACTATAATATAATCATGTTGGCCAGGCATCATTTATTATACTAACTCATGCTTCAATTCCTAACACTACTCCAGAAATCATTCATAATTTAAACTCAAAATTTTTAGAAGATAGAAACTAAACAGTTTCCTTTTTGATTTAACACAGATAGCTCGAAGGGATAAATAATTTCAGTCAGGAATAGTTATGAATACATCTTCAGAAATACTGAGGATATTTATACTGAAAGGTATGATGATATCTTAGAATATTTAAGGTCGAAGGATAATGAGGAAAATTCTTCTGTAAGGGTTTAGAATGTGTAGAGAGATTTTTAGTGATTTTCATCAGGAATCTAATCATCTAGATTCTTTAGGTATAGGTTTAGTTCTTGTGATTTTTCCACAGCCTCCTTCATGGTTTGCTCAATCCGTTTTTCAGTTCCAAATTTTCTCTTTTTCAGAACTTCTTCTACACACTATTCTTTATCTTCAATCTTTTGACTGTTAAGGTCGTTTATAGTTTTTCCTGCTTCTTCAGCATTTTCAAAACTCAGGGAACTAATTCGTAGGTTGGGGTGCTTTTTAGAATTCCAGAATTGAAGTACGTAAGTCCAGGAGATAGATGTTATATATATATATGTATAACTATTGACGTAGAACCGCTGAGAATAATGATTGATGCTCCCCGATATTTGGTATGGCAGCTTATTGTTACAAGATGCAGATGAATACATGATAGGGTTTCAATGAATAAATATAGTGATTTTTCGGGAAGACTCACGCCAAAAGTAATGAAGTTGCTGGTACGTTTACTGTTAATATGATGGAATATAAAAGGTTCCCTGGTAACAATGACCAAAAAGGACAACGTATATATCAAGGTAACAATAAGGCTAATCCGAATAAAAAGTTGAAGTTGACTTGTTGAAGGTGTGATAAAACTGGATGCTTTGAAAAAGGGATTGCAAGGTTATTTTCGGTAATAACAATGCCAAAGGTTTTAGCACATATACGGTTTAAACTTTTACTTAGGTTCCGAGGGTTTTCCAGGTGCATGACTATATACATAAGTCTTTCTTTTCGTAGATAATGTGTGGTTGGTTCCTCCTTTTGATTGTTCATCAATTGCGGCGTTTTCAAGAATCATGAAGGGTTTGAACGCAGATTGTATTCGTCAATATACATATGATGTTCTAGAATTTTGAATGATACGAATATTTTTGTGGGTTTTATGAATAAAAGTGATGTTCTAGTACAGTTTTGAATTCAAAGTATGGTTTTGAAAGATGTAGGAATCTAAGAGTGATGTCACCTGTTAAATCTTGACTTGGATTCTGTTCTGTCAAAATCAGAATATGTAATTGAATTTGAATGTAAACGGTTGTGCATTGGTGAACGGATACATATATACATAGATGTAAGTAGCATAGTTAACGATTGTTGAATCAGAATTGAAGAATGTATAGTGTAACATATTAATGTGAAATCTAAATATTTCTCGGGTATTACCTACCCGTTAAAATATTTCCACCATTAACAGTTTGTACAAAAAGAATCTTTATTACAATCTTTATGAAAATATATGAATGTATATTTTCTTCAGATGTAATACAGATTTAATGAGTTAATATTCTATTAAACTCATTTGTTTTTCGGCGGCAACTAGAAATGACTAACCTCTAAAACATTAGAGATTACATAATCTTCACGGAGTATTTTACTAATGTAATCAGTACTTCATTCTTTATTCTTATTGACATTCATCGGTAAAGGATGTTGGTGCTCGTGGAATTCTTGTGAACTTCTCAAGGCACGAATGATGTTTTCTAGAAGGTTTCGAATACATCGATAATGAAAGTGTAAAATCAAACATGTATTTGAATAATACACTTGGTTTACTATGAAATAGAATTTATTGAGCTGAAGTATAGATTATAGTTTTTGACTGTTAAGTCATTAACGAAGGATGTACATCATAGCATATTAGTAATATGAATTAACCGAGTAGTATCTACCCTTTAAAAATTCATACGTAATAGCTTAGTATGAAAAGATAAATTATGGTTTCAAAATTCATATATATATATAAAATATACGTATCAATTCTTCAGAAAGAATGAGTTAATACATCATAACTCTGATTGAGGTGTTGATATCTGTGATGGTTATGAAGCTTGTGGAGTTTGTGGTGCTGGAGGTGTTGTTGGTGTTGGTGATACTGCTGGTGATGCTGGAGGTTCTGCTGGCGGTGCTTGTATAACAAGTCTAGCTTGTAAGTCATGCATCATTCTTTGTCAGGGTTTCTACTCTACTCTGTATCATTCCTATCCCCCCATCCATCCGATCTACGGTTAGAACTAGAATAAATAATTTCTAAGACTTTAGATATTACATAATCGCCGTAGAATATTTCTCCAATGAAGTTATGAATCAATACTCCATTGTTTATTGTTGTTGGTATTCCTTGGTATCTATGGGGCATATGATATTAATGCTCGAGGTACAGATTGTGTTGTTGAGGCGTGTGGTGTGGATGTTGTTGTTGGTGGTACTGGTGCTGCTGGTGCTGGTGCTGGTGATGCCTGCGATGCCTGCAAGTTGTGCATCATACTCTCCAAAGCCACAACTCGAGTGCGAAGCTCGTTAACTTCTTCTATTACACCAGGATGATTGGCGGTTTGAATAAGGGGATGAATAAGGTTTAGGATTGTAGAGATTATGTAATCATTGCGAGCTATTCTGGAAATGAGGGTGAAAATAGTGTTTCGAACAGGTTCGCTGGTAAGTGCTTCAGGTTCTTCGCCAAGAGGGAAATTTGGTGGATGGAAGGGATCGCCTTCTTCTCTTCTCCATTGATTAAGTCGACTATGAACCCATCCTCATTTTATCCAGAATAGATGATGGCTAATTGGTTGATCCATTCTGGTTACACTGCTTTCGGAGCTCAGGTGGATATCCATATCGGAATAGCTATCAGAATAGCTATCGGAATAGCTATCGGAATCTGAGGAACTTGAACTAATTGCAGAATTCATCTTACACGGTTAGATATGTGACGACCTGAAAATTTCCGACCAAATTTAAACTTAATCTTTAAATGATTTAATGTTTCTGACACGATAAGCAAAGTCTGTAAAGTTGAATCTCAAAATTTTTGAACTACTTTTATATATTCAATTACCCTTCGACTGTTCTCGACGATTCACGAACAATTATATGTAGATATATATATATATATATATATATATATATATATATATATATATATATATATATATATATATATATATATATATATATATATATATATATATATATATATATATGATAACTTGAAAACGTAAACAAAGTATTAAATGTATAATACTGTACATTAAACTTATTGGTTCTAATATCTATTTGATATATTTAGCTACGAAATTAAAAGATAATGCCAAATGATTGAATTAAAAGATATTTTTATCATTTATCAAATCCCACAAAGATTGTAATATTGTTACGGGTCTCTGTTGTGAGGTCCACTTTGATTTAAGAAATCTTTTCCTTTTAACGGTATTTGGAATAGATAATAATATAATCTACAAGTGAGAACAAAGTGTCAAATAATGAGAGTTAGACAAAAGTTAGTGGGAGTTCAGGCTTTACATTAATCTCCTCACGTCTAGTGATGTGTTAACTATTTAGCTTTTATAATAATGGAGAGTAAATAATTTAAATGATGGATGTCGACGAAATAAGTAAATCGACTTGTAGTATTAAAATGATTTCGTACATTTAACTATCCATTCGACTATACCTCACGATTCACAAGCGAACTGTAAAGTCGTTATGAGTTATATATGATTTTACTTTCCTAAAACGTTTTGTGATATAACGATTTCTATTTATTACAACCTTTAAATAAAATGAGTTCTAATTCATAATATTCGATTGATTTAGTTTCAAACGTGCAAAAACATTTTTCGATACAATAGGATTTGATTACTAAAATGTTTTTGTTTAAATAATGTAATTTGAATTTATATTTACAAAAAGTTGGAATAGAAATTATTAGAATTATTAAATAACTTGCAACGTATATTTAAAAACATGTTTATGTATATTGAATAAATATATATAGTTTCAAGTTATTAAGTAAACGATAGTAGCACTCATTTATTGATTCGATTGATATTTAAATAAACTTATAAAACGCTGATACATAAATGAATTATATCAATCTACGTTTTAAAGTGTAAACTTTATGTGATATAATAATCTCTATTATTTAAACGATTTTAAATTATATATAATGAACTATGTGTCACACCCCCAAATAGGGCCGGGGGTAAATATGACTTCACAATATCACAACACAAGTATATATAAACGAGAACGACTCTAAATGAGACGTTTTATAACAAAATTTGAATATGCAGCGGAAACATAATAATGTTTTACATAATGAAATTCGTATGTAAATAACAAATGTTTAACAAATGATAAGTTCTAAATATGTGGACTCCAATGCATCAGCTAGCTAAGCAACATAGGGCAGCACATAAGCTATTCTTCACCTGAGACAAACATGCTTAAAATGTCAACACAAAGGTTGAGTGAACATCATAGGTTTAACAATCATAATAAGTTTTAGACCATAAGATTTAGTTCAAAACATCAAATATTCAATATGCCATGAGTTATAATATCGAACTAAACATTAACCGCTGACACTGTACGAGTGTCGGCAATCATTATTATGTACCCTCTTGATGATCACGCCAATGGGTAGAGACATCACTCTCAATAGGCCTACTCACAATAATTAAGCTTGCAATATTTCAATTCCAGCAATTAACGATATTATGACGGGGATTTGCATGTAAAGATATAATCAATACAAGTTAACAATAGTCTCACGAAGTTGCATATCAAAAAGTTTAGGCACTTGTGTCTAAATTGTAAATCATTTAAAAGCAAGCATGTGTCTCACCCCAAGATTTATAAAATACATTAAAATATGTAAAAGCGGGGCTATGAAGTTTACCTTAATAGCACAGAAGTATATCCTCCAAAATAATCAAGAAGCTAGAATGCAAGAAATGAACGGTAATGATCTCAACCTACAGATATAAGGATTTAAATCAGAAATTGTCCAAATGACAATGGAAACCTCTAAAGAACTTAAGTATGGAATTATAAATGTTTGCGTGTTAACCATAATCATCTTGATATTTATACAACTTTGCTTAAACCTCATTGCTACCAAACGAGTCACTCGAATGACCAGTTGTTACCGGGGCCTAGGACTCTTGATCAGAATCTAAGTCTGACATTCAAGATCCACAAGCAATTCCCTTAAGGCAACAAGGATCAAACTAGGCCGTTAATAACAATGAAATTCACCTAAGTTGTACGTTTATCGTTATGATTATAATATTCACTAGTTATATGTGTGTATAGGAGTACATCACTTAGTAGGTTACTTGTACATATTATCATTACATGTTATTCATACATAAGTATTAGTTTACAATATATTTTATATTATACACAATCACTTAATTAGTATTCTATTAACCTTATATTATCCATAAATATCTTAATAATTAATTAAATACCCAAAAATCATATACATAATTTTTATAAACTTAATTAATCATATAAATCAGTATAAAAATATTAAAAATCGTTTTTATCATAATTTTGTATTTATTTTTGTTTTTCCCCTTTATTTAGTCATAAAATCAAGTTAAATTCCACATAATTATTAAATAAACTTAGATAATTACTTTTATAATTTTTATAAGTTTATCTTATCTTAAAAATCTGTAGAAAATATATATTATATTAGTTTTATCATTTTTATATTTATTCCTTATTTATCCCTTAATTACATTATAATAGTGTTTTAAATATACAATAAATACTAAATCGACTCCAATATTAATTTTTATAATTTTTACAGACTTATTAATATTTATTAACCTCAGAAAAATTATATATATATTTTTATTATTATTATATATTTTTATTATGAATTTTGCATTGTTTTTATACTTAAATACTACATAATTCGTTTTTAACTACAAATAAAATTCCAAAAACTACTATAATTATTTTTACATGATCTAACACTGTTCTAAATACTTTTTATATAAATATTACTATTACCCATATTTTATATATATTAATTTCATTTTTACCCACTAAAATCATGCAATATTACCATTAATTATAGAGTAATTATATATAATGTTATATAAATTAATTTTTCTCATCCAACAACTTTTATAAACATAAAAACCTCTGTAAAAATTATCATAACCAATTTTATGTATTTAGAACAATTAAAACCAATTTATCCTTATATATACCCATCGATTTACATATATATTTTATATAAAATAGCTTCTTTGCTTTTTAACCAAAATCTTATGTACAATACTTAGATACATATATATCATGTTTTTATACATATATAACGTATGCATGCATATATGCACACGTATACACATATATACATATAATTTTTATATAACACTCGCATGTAAACAAAACTATGAACAAGTAAGGATCTAGGGTTACCTTAGGGATGTTAAGAGCAAGATTAGGAGTGGGTTGAATGTGAAAAACGAGCAGCAAAGCAGCAGTAGCAAAATGAACTCAAAAGGTGGTAATATGGGTTCGGTTTGGGTGGGTTTCGATCACGCAAGCAGTAGCAGCAACAGGGACTGATTTCGTGGTGTTTAAAGGTAGCAAGAAGGATGTTTTAGGGTGGTTTGTGGCTGATATCGATGGCTTAAAGGATGGTGTGGTGTTCGGTTTCAAAAACTGAGTGGTGGGGTGGTGATGGTTTCGTGGGTTAGCAACAAGAGAGGAGAGGATTTGTTGTGATTTGTGAATGCATAGAATGAGCCTAGATGGGTGTTTATATAGACTAGCAAGTCGAAGTGGGTTAGGAGTTCTAAAGTTGGATGGAAGCTTTTAGAAATTTGATTTTGATTAGGAATTTAAGAATTGGTTTTAGTTTAGGACTTATCCCTTCCATTTCCTTTAAATTGTTTGATTTAATTTTTTTTTATATATAAACCGTGTTTATATATATATTATATATTTATATATATTTTTTACTGTAAATATAATATTTATACATTTTATTTTGATCATAATAATAACATTAATAATAATAATAGTTATTAGGGTTTGGGTTTAATATTTAATATTAAATGGTATTAGGGTTTAGTATTTAATGTATAGGGTTAGGTTTAGAGTTTTAAATAATATTAGGGTTTTAGTATTAATTACTCCATTTACTATATCCGGATAACAACCCTAGTTATAATGTACAAACAAACAACGAACCCTAAGGGCATTTCTGTCATTTCATGAAGGAAAAATGAGGGTTGTTATAGTACCTCCCCGTTAATTTAAACTTAGTCCTGAAGTTTCAGATGGACTTCTCGGATGCATCAGCGGTTGAGAATAGTTGTGGATATTTCTGCTTCATCTGGTCTTCACGTCCCCAGGTATACTCGGAGCCTCTTCGTGAATTCCAACGGATCTTAACAATAGTAATAGAGCTTTTTTTCAAGCCTTTAAGCTCATGATCCATAACCTCTATCGGTTCTTCAACGGAATGCATTTTAACATCAATGCGGATATCATCCAATGGAATAACAAGTGTGTCATTAACAAGACACTTTTTAAGATTCGAGATGTGAAATGTATGAACTTTAATTAACAGGAAGTGTTGACTAAAAATTACTATTCGGTCAACGTTTTGTTAAAGCAAAGTTTACACTTAATTACAGTGGAGATCTAAATTTCCGTCCGTATGAGGCCTCAAATGGTGCAGCCTTAATACTTGAGTGATAGCTGATATTGTAAGATAATTCAGCCAACAGAGCCTAGGTGAATAGAACATCTAGTCTTATGTACTTCATCCAAGACTAGTTCTTGAAAATTTCTGAATAACGGTGATTTTTATAGGATCGACATGTATTCCTTCACTATCGACTACATGCCCAAGAAATTGTAAGGTTCGCAGCCAAAGTTCACACTTGGAAAAACTTGGCATACAGTTGTTCCTTCTTTAAGAGCTCTAGAATCAATCGCAGATGTTGTTCATGCTCTTTCTCGCTCTTGGAATAGATTAAGATGTCATCAATGAAAACGATCACGAATTTATCAAGATAAGGTTTGCATGCATGGTTCATAAGGTCCATGAATACAGCAGGAGCATTGGTTAAACCAAAAGGGATGACAAGAAACTCATAATGTCTATAACGAGTTCAGAAAGTAGTCTTAGAAACATCAGCTTCTTTGACTCTCAGTTGATGATAACCGGACCTAAGATCAATCTTCAAGTAGATACTTGACCCTTGCAATTGGTCAAATAGGTCATCAATACGCGGGAGTGGATAACGATTCTTCATGGTTAACTTGTTGAGTTCTTGGTAATCAATACACATTCTCAACGTGCCATCTTTCTTCTTAACGAAAAGAACGGGTGCTCCCTACGGAGATGAGCTAGGACGAATGAAACCTTTCTCCAAAAATCCTTGGAGTTGATTGGATAATTCCTTCATTTCGGACGGAGTCAATCGGCATGGTACCCTTGCAATAGGTGCAACACCGGGCGTGGATAATTTGAAAGCAAAAGATAATATAATATCTAGGGTTGATATTTTTAGTTGAAAATATAGAGATAAGGAGTAGGTAACGGTACACAATGGTCCTAAGGTTGATCAGACCTTATTTCCATCATGATCCATTAAGATTTCTGCATGACTTATCATAATATAACTACGTTGATCAAGCGTCATTATATTATACTAAGTCATACTTTTATCACTCCATAAAGTTACTACTATGTCATCTAGTCAATATTCACTTCTTCGAGGTGAATGATTCAATGGAAAATGAAAGAAAAGAAAATAACATCATTCATTCATTTAAAAGAAAATAACTAGAGTATTACAGAAACTTCACGAAATCGTCCAAAATATAGAAGTACTAAATGGTAACATAAAGGACACTATGAGAAATTTAAATGACTCTTGTAGTTGTCAAAAACTCTCCATTGTGCTTCTTCATCCTTCTTCCTCATTATCCCGAGCTTCCTCGGCAGTCATCACAAACGCTCGGCCTCTAGCATTTCCCGTGTTATCCTTTTTCTTTGGACACTGGTTGCGAAAATGCCATTTTTCTCCACATTCATAGCATGTAGGAACGATTGCGTTGGCTTTTGTTGCAGGTGTATTGGTCGAAGGAACTGCAACTATACAAGTCTTGGCTATATGACCAATCTTCTTACACTTGGTGCACCCAGCCTTGCACCACCCAGAATGGTGTCTCTCGCAACGCTTACAATAAGGTTGTTTCTCAGAATAACCTCCTCTTGAATTTTTGGCAACTTTCTTATTTAAACCTTGGTTTGATTCCTGAGTAGGCTCAAAATTCCTTTTGCCTTCACTAGTCTTAGCCTCGGCTTGTTTATTAACAGCGGCCTTTCTCCTCTTAGCCATCATCAAGTTTTGAGTCATAAGTATCACTGCATCTAAGGTCGCTTTACTAGCAGCAATAACATTTCCTTGAATCTCGTCAGGAAGACCTTCTATGTATCGCTCGATCTTCTTTTGTTCAGTGGGCACCATGTCCAGGCACAATGAAACCAACTTTATAAACCTATTGGTATAAGCTTCAATATTGGTACCATTAACCTTCAATTCCCAAAACTCAACCTCTAGCTTTTGAATTTGGTTCCTTGGGCAAAACTTATCAGTTATCATTCTTTTCACAACGGCCCATGGAATAGCATTAGCAGCATCTAGCCCTACAGTTTGGGCATAAGTGTTCCACCAAGTCAAAGCAAGACCACTTAGTGTATGAGTGGCATACTTCACTCAGTCGACCTCCGCGCAGTTACAGATGCGAAAGATTGATTCGAGTTTTTCGAACCAACGAGTCAATTCGACTGCTTCTTCATTTCCATTGAAGGATGGAGGCTTACAGTTCATAAACTCCTTGTAGGTGCATGATGTAGGTGGATTTCCTTGGTTGTTCCCTTGATTATTGTTGCCTTGGGCGGCAGCAAGTAGTTGTTGAAATTGTGCGGGAGTCAGAGTAACATTTGGAAGAGCGTTGGTAGCACCACGAGTTGAATGAGCCATTGATCTTCAATACACAAAACAATATTAGTTGAAGAGTTATGGTGCACTAGGTAGAAACACCAATGGATAAGAAAAGGTAGTATGGGTTAGTTAGTGATAATGATGGTGAAGCAAGTGAGTAATTGGGTGTGCGGATAGATCCTTTAGTGTCGGATCCTTCGGTGTCCAAAACGATGACTGGATGATGACTAGACATCCTAGAGACGGAGTACTAACTAGATTCTAAGGCACGGTATGACGGCAAAGATATAAGGAGAGCATAGTAAGGCAAGCATAGAAATGAGGATCGCACTTTAAACTAAGGCAAGAATATAGACAAATAAGTAAGGTGCTTAAACTAAGGCAGGAAATGTTATAGTCCTATAGATTGCTAAGGCACCCTAACTAGCGCATAAGGCACACTTAAAATGCAATCCTGGTTCTCTATAACAACCTAGCTCTGATACCACTCTGTCACACCCCTAAATAGGGCCGGGGGTAAATATAACTTCACAATATCACAACACAAGTATATATAAACGAGAACGACTCTAAATGAGACGTTTTATAACAAAATTTGAATTTGCAGCGGAAACATAATAATGTTTTACATAATGAAATTCGTATGTAAATAACAAATGTTTAACAAATGATAAGTTCTAAATATGTGGACTCCAATGCATCAGCTAGCTAAGCAACATAGGGCAGCACATAAGCTATTCTTCACCTGAGACAAACATGCTTAAAATGTCAACACAAAGGTTGAGTGAACAATATAGGTTTAACAATCATAATAAGTTTTAGACCACAAGATTTAGTTCAAAACATCAAATATTCAATATGCCATGAGTTATAATATCGAACTAAACATTAACCCCTGACACTGTACGGGTGTCGGCAATCGTTATTATGTACCCCCTTGATGATCACACCAATGGGTAGAGACGTCACTCTCAATAGGCCTACAGTTCCAGCAATTAACGATATTATGACGGGGATTTGCATGTAAAGATATAATCAATACAAGTTAACAATAGTCTCACGAAGTTGCATATCAAAAAGTTTAGGCACTTGTGTCTAAATTGTAAATCATTTAAAAGCAAGCATGTGTCTCACCCCAAGATTTATAAAATACATTAAAATATGTAAAAGCGGGGCTATGAAGTTCACCTTAAAAGCACAGAAGTATATCCTCCAAAATAATCAAGAAGCAAGAATGCAAGAAATGAACGGCAATGATCTCAACCTAGAGATCTAAGGATTTAAATCAGAAATTGTCCAAATGACAATGGAAACCTCTAAAGAACTTAAGTATGGAATTATAAATGTTTGCGTGTCAACCATAATCATCTTGATATTTATACAACTTTGCTTAAAACTCATTGCTACCAAACGAGTCACTCGAATGACCAGTTGTTACCGGGGCCCAGGACTCTTGATCAGAATCTAAGTCTGACATTCGAGATCCATAAGCAATTCCCTTAAGGCAACAAGGATCAAACTAGGCCGTTAATAACAATGAAATTCACCTAAGTTGTACGTTTATCGTTATGATTATAATATTCACTAGTTATATGTGTGTATAGGAGTACATCACTTAGTAGGTTACTTGTACATATTATCATTACATCTTATTCATACATAAGTATTAGTTTACAATATATTTTATATTATACACAATCACTTAATTAGTATTCTGTTAACCTTATATTATCCATAAATATCTTAATAATTAATTAAATACCTAAAAATCATATAAATAATTTTTATAAACTTAATTAATCATATAAATCAGTATAAAAATATTAAAAATCGTTTTTATCATAATTTTGTATTTATTTTTGTTTTTCCCCTTTATTTAGTCATAAAATCAAGTTAAATTCCACATAATTATTAAATAAACTTAGATAATTACTTTTATAATTTTTATAATTTTATCTCATCTTAACAATCTGTAGAAAATATATATTATATTAGTTTTATTATTTTTATATTTATCCCTTAATTACATTATAATAGTGTTTTAAATATACAATAAATACTAATTCGACTCCAATATTAATTTTTATAATTTTTACAGACTTCTTAATATTTATTAAGCTCAAGAAAATTATATATATATATTTTTATTATTATTATATATTTTTATTACGTATTTTGCATTGTTTTTATACTTAAATACTACATAATTCGTTTTTAACTACAAATAAAATTCCAAAAACTACTATAATTATTTTTACATGATCTAACACTATTCTAAATACTTTTTATATAAATATTACTGTTATCCATATTTTATATATATTAATTTCATTTTTACCCACTAAAATCATGCAATATTACCATTAATTATAGAGTAATTATATATAATGTTATATAAATTAATTTTTATCATCCAACAACTTTTATAAACATAAATACCTCTGTAAAAATTATCATAACCAATTTTATGTATTTAGAACAATTAAAACCAATTTATCCTTATATATATCCATCGATTTACATATATATTTTATATAAAATAGCTTCTTTGCTTTTTAACCAAAATCTTATGTACAATACTTAGATCCATATATATCATGTTTTTATACATATATAATGTATGCATGCATATATGCACACGTATACACATATATACATATAACTTTTATATAACACTCGCATGTAAACGAAACTATGAACATGTAAGGGTCTAGGGTTACCTTAGGGACGTTAAGAGCAAGATTAGGAGTGGGTTGAATGTGAAAAACGAGCAACAAGGCAGCAGTAGAAAAACGAACACAAAAGGTGGTAATATGGGTTCGATTTGGGTGGGTTTCGATCACGCAAGCAGTAACAACAACAGGGATTGATTTCTTGGTGTTTAAGGGCAGCAAGAAGGATGTTTTAGGGTGGTTTGTGGCTGAGATCAATGGCTCAAAGGATGGTGTGGTGTTCGGTTTCAAAAATTGAGTGGTGGGCTGGTAATGGTTTCATAGGTTAGCAACAAGAGAGGAGAGGATTTGTTGTGATTTGTGAATGCATAGAATGAGCCTAGATGGGTGTTTATATAGACTAGAAAGTTGAAGTGGGTTAGGAGTTCTAAAGTTGGATGGAAGCTTTTAGAAATTTGATTTAGATTAGGAATTTAAGAATTGGTTTTAGTTTAGGACTTATCCCTTCCATTTCCTTTAAATTGTTTGATTTAATTTTTTTTTATATAAACCCTGTTTTTATATATATATATATTATATATTTATATATATTTTTTTACTGTAAATATAATATTTATACATTTTATTTTGATCATAATAATAACATTAATAATAATAATAGTTATTAGGGTTTGGGTTTAATATTTAATATTAAATGGTATTAGGGTTTAGTATTTAATGTATAGGGTTAGGTTTAGAGTTTTAAATAATATTAGGGTTTTAGTATTAATTACTCCATTTACTATATCCGGATAACAAACCTAGTTATAATATACAAACAAACAACGAACCCTAAGGGCATTTCTATCATTTCATGAAGGAAAAATGAGGGTTGTTATACTATGAAATATAATTAGTTTTGAAAAACTTAATATTTTATTATTAAAAAAATATTTCAACTATATATAATATGTACAAATTTATATTTCTAAATAAAGATATATATATATATATATATATATATATATATATATATATATATATATATATATATATATATTTTACAATATGATAAAATATAATATTTATTTAGATATAAAACATTTTGATTTAAAAATATTATTGTATATATATTAATAAATAACGAGACGATGATTTAAAGAAGCAAATGACCAAAACACTCAATAGTATAAGTTACATTTCAAATAATATAATTTATCGGTGAATTAAGTCTAATTATTGATAAAGGTACACGTCGCGAAATGTAAAGTACAATTTTTCTAAGCGTACGAAAGGACGTTCGAAAAACCGAAACTAGGACGTAAGTTGAGTGTCAACGTATAAGTCATTGGAACTAAATTTACAAGTTAACTATACACGAGAATTTAATGTAGTATATAAATAATTATATAAATTAAATATATTATATATTAAATATTATATAAACCGTCGGCAGATGAAACAAATCAATTGTCATGGAATCCAGCTGGCATCGCAATTGCGAGCCCCTGGAGAGCAAAACCATCACAATTGCGATGGCTGTGCTGCCAGCAATTCTATAAAGCTCGATCACTTCACACTCTTTCTATCTCTCTAAATATAGATGTACTCCGTAATATTTATTTAATTTATTATTTTTATTATTTTTATTTTTATTATTATTAAAGATTATTATTATTAATATTATAGTATTAATATCAGAAATATTATTATTATTAGTATTGTACATAAAATACTACGACGGAGTCATGAGCGAGTTATTTTTAAAACGGGTTTTTCGAGCGGGATGAAGCTAGAAAAATTATAGGTTATAGCTATGGAATTCATGGGTATTAGTTAAGAAGGTTATGGGTATATTGGTGATAACGAGGCAATGTTGATGAGATTAGGATGGTATAATTCTCGTCACTTTTAAAATTATTATTATTATTAATATTATTATCTTGTTATTATTGTTATTATCATTATTATTAATATTAATATCATGATTATGACTATGTAATTGTAATGACTAAAAGCTACTAATTTAGATGCTTATGAGATAATAAATATAGTTATTAGGTTTTAGTTAAAAATATTGTTAAGATTACGATTTAGATAAAATATCATTATTTTTATTAAAATTATCAATTCTAATAGAATTATCATTTTTATTATAAATTATTATTATTATTATCATTAAAACATCGTTATTATTAATTATCATTTAAAATTTATTATTGTTATTAAAACTATCATTTCTATTAAAAATTATTATTATTATTAAAAATTATCATTTTTGTTAGAAAATATCATTATTAAAAATTATCATTTTTTTTTAAATTATCATTTTTATTAAAATTATCATTATTATTATTTTTATTAAAAATTATCATTTTTATTAATATTATTAGTATTATTAATAATATCAATATTATTATCATTGTTATTATCATTAACATGATTACTATATATTTTTAATAACATTATTTTTATTATCATTACCATTATTATTATTAATATCACTACAAATGATTATTATTTATTATCAAAATTATTATTAACATTAGTAAATATAATTATTGTTATTATTATTATTAAAATAATAATTATTATTATTATTACAAAATAATACAACTTTTATTCATTTTTATTATTATTAATATTATTTTATCAATTAAATATTGATACAAATAAATATTTACTACATGTAATACAATTATATTAATAATACATATCACTATATTTTTTTATCATTAAAATGATATAAAGTAAAATTTATATAAATTATATTACTTGATATATAAAAATATATTTTTATCATATATAAATCTTAACATAAAATTTTATTATTAATATATTATAATGAATGATGAATATCATATTATCAAACTACCTTACTAAGTAATTACTATATTAATATTAATAAATGTACTATGAAAATAAATATTAAATACTTAAAATATATAGAATTAAAATAAGTTATTTAATATCACATACAACTTATTGAAATAATAAGTATATTACAAATAATAATATGTAAACTTGTTTAATTATTATTATAGATCTTAATACATACAATTGATATAGGTTCGTGAATCCGAGGCCAACCATGCATTGTTCAGTTTCGTCGTATGCATATTTTTACTACAAAATATCGTATCGTGAGTTTCATTACTCCCTTTTTATATATATTTTTGGGCTGAGAATACATGCGCTGCTTTTGTAAATGTTTTATAAAATAGACACAAGTACTTGAAACTACATTCTATGATTGGATTATTATACCGGATATCGCCCCTTTTAACTTGGTAACCTAAGAATTAGTGTTTATTATAATTACCACTAATTGACGCGAATCCTAAAGGTAGATCTACGGGCACTGACCAGCCCCAGTCAGAGAATTTGAATTGCTTTAGTACTTCGAGGTTTATACTCTACAGACGAGTGGTTCTATTTTGGGGATATTCTAGATGCATTTTGTTAATGTCGGTTACCAGGTGTTCATCATATGAATGATTTTTATACATAGGTTATGTGTATTATTTTTGTACACTGGTTATGTGTACGATTAAATATTTGAAATCTTGTGGTCTATTAAAATTATGGAAATGATCGATTATGATAAACTAATGAACTCACCAACCTTTTGGTTGACACTTTTAATCATGTTTATTCTCATGTATGAAAGAAATCTTCCGTTGTGCATTTGCTCATTTTAAAGATATTACTTGGAGTCATTCATGGCATATTTCAAAAGACGTTGCATTCAAGTCATTTGAGTTCAAAAAGATTGATATTAAGTAAATGACAGATTAGTCATTTATATTGAGAAACATAGTTATATCATTGGTATATAGTGGATGTAATTTGAAAAGGTATGCATACCTATTAACTTTCGTTGAAATGAAAGTTTGTCTTATAAAAATAAATGCAATGTTTACAAAACGTAACATATAGAGGTCAATACCTCGCAATGAAATCAACTAATGTGAATTGTTTATAATCGGTATGAACGGGTCCTTTCAGTTGGTATCATAGCGTTGGTCTTAGCGAACCAGGTCTTGCATTAGTGTGTCTAACTGATAGATGTTAAGATGCATTAGTGAGTCTGGACTTCAACCGTGTCTGCATGTCAAAAAGTTTTGCTTATCATTTCTTGTCAAAAATTACCTGCTTATCATTCCTAGTCTAGACACATCTTACTGCATTGATTGAATGAATAGTGTATAGACAAAAATTCATATCTTAGCGTATCCGATTACTGTAAACTTTGTCTAAAAGCTTTCGAAAGTTCCTCCATAAGCTATGGGATCGCTTGTACTATATATAGGTATTCTATGTAATTAGAATATCATCCAATATTTAAAAATCATTTCATATCGAAAATCCTTTATCTAACCATGTAAGATGAATTCTGCAACTAGTTCAAGTTCCTCGGATTCTGACAGCTATTCCGATATGGATTTCCACACGAGCTCTTAAAGCAGTGTAACCGGAATGGATCAACTAATCAGCCATCATCAATTCTAGATGAATTGGGGATGGGTTCGTAGTCGACTTAATCAATGGAGATGAGAAGAAGGCGATCCTTTCCACCAACCAAATTGCCCTCTTGGCGAAGAACCTGAAGCACTTACCGGTGAACCAGTCCGAGACACCATTTTCACCCTTATTTCCAGAATAGCTCACAACAATTATGTAATATCTACAATTCTAAGCCTTATTCATCCCCTTGTTCAAACCGCCAATCATCCTGGAGTAATAGAAGAAGTCAACGAGCTTCGCGCTCGAGTTGTGGCTTTGAAGAGTATCATGCACAACTTGCAGGCATCACAAGCATCACCAGCATCAGCACCAACAGCACCAGTACCACCAACAACAACATCCGCACCACACGCCTCAACATCACAATCTGTACCTCGAGCATCAACATCATATGCCCCACAGATACCAAGGAATACCAACAAGAATAAACAATGAAGTATTGATTCATAACTTCATTGGAGAAATATTCTACGGCGATTATGTAATCTCTAAATTTTTAGAGATTATTTAGCTGTAAATCAGACGAATGGATGGATGAAAATGATAGAGAGTAGAGTAGAAACCCTGACAAAGAATGATGCATGATTTACAAGACTTGTTATACAAGCATTGCCAGCAGAACTGCCAGCATCACCAGCAGTATCACCAACACCAGCAACATCTCCAGCATCACAAGCTCCATAACCACCACAGATATCAACACCTCAATCACCAATGAGTACATTGTACTATCGAGTTACGAAATATAAACTCATTCTTTTCAAAGAATTTATATGTATATTTTATATATATATATAAATTTTGAAATCATAATTTATATTTTCGTACTAGGCTATTACATATGAATCTTTAACTGGTAGGTACTACTCGGTTAATTCATATCACTAATATGCTATGATGTACATCCTTCGTTAACAACTTAACTATCATTAACTATAATCTCTACTTCAGCTCAATAGATTCTATTTCATAATAAACCAAGTATATTATTCAGTTACATGTTTGATTTTACACCTTCATTTCCGATGTGCTTGAAACCATCTGGAAAACATCATTCGTGCCTTGCAAGTTCACAAGAATTCCACAAGCACCAACATCTTTCACCGACGAATGTTGATAAGAATAAATAACAAAGTATTGATTACATTAGTATAATACTCTGCGAAGATTATATAATCTCTAATGTTTTAGAGGTTAGTCATTTTTAGTTTCCGTCGAAAATCAAATGAGTTTAATAGAATATTAACTCGTTAAATCTTTATTACATCTGAAGAAAATATACATTCGTATATTTTCATAAAGATTGTAATAAAGATTCTATTGTACAAACTGTTAATTGTGGAAATATTTTAACGGGTAGGTAATACCCGAGAAATATTTAAATTTCACATTAATATGTTACACTATACATTCTTCAATTCAGATTCAACAGTCGCTAACTATGCTACTTACATATACGTATATATGTGTCAGTTCACCAATGAACAACCGCTTACATACAAATTCAATTTTATATTCTAATTTTGACATATCAGAATCCAAGTCAAAACTCTAGCCGGTGACATCACTCTTAGATTCCTACATCTTTCAAAATTATACTTTGACTTCAAAACTGTACTAGAACATCACTTTTACTCATAAACTCATAAAAATATTCATATCATTCAAAATTCTAGAACATCATATGTATATTGATGATTACAATTTGCGTTCAAACCCTTCACGATTCTTGAAAACGCCTCAATTGATGAATGATCGAAAGAAGGAACCAACCACACATTATCTACGAAAAGAAAGACTTATGTATATAGTCATACACCTGGAAGACTCTCGGATCTAAATAAAAGTTTAACACATATCTCTGTTGAATCCTACAGTCTTGTTATTACCAAAAATGACCTTGCAATCCCTTTTCAAAGTATCCAATTTTATCACACCTTCAACAAGTCAACTTCAACTTTTCATTCGGATTAACCTTATTATAACCTTGATAAATACGTATGCCCTTTCTGACCTTGTTACCGGAGAACCTTTTATATGCCACCATATTAACGGTAAATGTACCAGTAACTTCATTACTCTTTGACTTAGATCTCTCCGAAAGATCACTATATTTATTCACCGTTCATATACATTATAAACGATTCACAATAGTTGATTACATCGTGAGGTATTTGACCTCTATATGATACATTTTACAAACATTGCATTCGTTTTTAAAAGACAAACTTTCTTTACAACGAAAGTTGACGGCATGCACACCATTTCATAATACATCCAACTATAATTGACATAATAATAATCTTGATGAACTCAATGACTCGAATGCAACGTCTTTCAAAATATGCCATGAATGACTCCAAGTAATATCCTTAAAATGAGCTAATGCACAGCGGAAGATTTCTTTAATACCTGAGAATAAACATGCTTTAAAGTGTCAACCAAAAGGTTGGTGAGTTCATAGGTTTATCATAACAATCATTTCAATTTATTAATAGACCACAAGATTTTCGTTTATAAATATATGTACACTCGCAAGTGTATAAAAGTATTCTATAAGTTGTAGGCACCCGGTAACAAGCCTTAACGTTCATGTTTTACCCTCTGAAGTACACCAGATCAGGTGTGTTTAAAATGACCTCGAAGTACTAAAGCATCCCATAGTCAGGATGGGGTTTGTCAGGCCCAATAGATCTATCTTTAGGATTCGCGCCTACCGTACATAGACAAGTAGTTTAATGTTACCAAGCTAAGGGTATATTTCTGGTTTAAACCCACATAGAATTAGTTTTAGTACTTGTGCCTATTTCGTAAAACATTTATAAAATAGCGCATGTATTCTCAGCCCAAAATATATATTGCAAAAGCAATTAAAAAGGGAGCAAATGAAACTCACCATACTGTATTTCGTAGTAAAAATACATATAACGTCATTTAACAAGTGCAAGGTTGGCCTCGGATTCACGAACCTATATTAATTATATATATTTATATGTTGGTCAATATTTGTCTAACAATTTTTGGTCAAGTCATAGTGTACCACAATCCTAATGCTCGAGACTAATATGCAAAAGTCAACAAAAGTCAACTTGACCCAAAATGACTTCTAAAATTTATACGTGTTTATTACATAACTTAACTATAGTCGTTTTATATATTTAAATATATTTATTAGATTTTATAATAATAAAAGTCATTTATTAATAAAAATTTATATTAACGTTTATAAATGATAAAATATACTTTTATATATCTTAAGTAGTAAAATTTATAAAGTTTACTTAATATCGTAAAACTATAGTGGTAAGTATTATTAATGTAATTATATTACGCGTAGTGAAAAATATCTTTTTATCCCCTATTTATTTGATAAAATAATATTGATCATAATAATAATAAGTAAAAGTTGTATTATTTTATAATAATAATTATTATTCTATAAAAAATAACAATATTTATATTTACTAAAAATGATATTATGATAAAATGATAATACTAACATAATAGTAATAATGATATTTTATAATAACAATGATATTTCTATTAAAATAATAACGACGATAGTCACAATAATCATTTTAACAATAATACTAAAATTCAGTTGACTATAACTTCTAATCCGTTCATCGAAACCATTCGATATCTAAATGAAAAGTTCTTAATTTTTTGCTAGCTTTCCAATGACATGCATATCATATACCCTATCTCAGTAGCATATGTATCTAATTCAGGATTCAACAAACCTATCTAAGGACAATATCGAATGTACAAGCATGCATAATTCTATATACTCGAGCACTAGTCAGGGATACACTATTGATATATAAAAGTTAAGTTATGAGTGCTCACATATCAATATTGAGATTCAATATTGCAGGAAAGTACGTAGACGCAACGGAGATGATAAACACTAGATTAACCTCACGAGCATACCCATGAACCATACCCATCACCTCCATAGCTATAACCCATAATTTCCTTAGCTTCGACTCATTCAAAAAACTATTTTGAAATCACTCGGACATCACTCCGTCGTAATATTTTATGTATACTAATAATATCTTGAAATAATACAGAGCAAAAAAAAAAATATATATATATATATATATATATATATATATATATATATATATATATATATATATATATATATATATATATATATATATATTTATATATATATATATATATATATATATATATATGTAAATCGATTGAGAGAGTTTAGAGAAATATATTTTCAAATTTCTATGAAATAATGAAAACTATTGAATTCTATTTATAATAGATTTTTGAATTATTAAAGTGAATTATTAAAGTATGAATTATTAAAGTGAATTATTAAAGTATGAATTATTAAAGTGAATTATTAAAGTATGAATTATTAAAGTATGAATTTTTAAAGTGAATTATTAAAGTTAAAGTAAAGTAAAAGTAAAGTAAAAGTAAAGTAAAGGTAGAGTTAAAGTATAGTAAAAGTATAAAAACTATGTATGTATAATACGCGTATAAATATATATAATATTAATTTAAATCGTTATATATATTTAATGAAATAAAATATAAATATCGTTATATTTATTATACTGGTTAAGTAATGAGTTGTCAAAAGTGATTCTAGATATTTATAAAAGTTATATACGTTTTAATAATAAAGTTCTTTTTAAACTGAAAACATTTTTGTACGTTTGAAAATGGATTAATAGAATATTATGGAAACCAATTCTCCACTAGCTTTTGTCTAACTTTCGTAAATGACACTTTTTATTTTTATTTATAAATAGCTTTACAAATTATTCCAAATATCGTTAAGAGGAATAGATTTTCTCAAATCATAGTGGACCTCTCAACAGAGACTTGTAATCATAATTCAATGTTTCTGATAATTCAATCATTTAATATATATTTTTTTAATTTCGTCGATAATCATATTGAAACAAATACGTTCATATAAAGCATTATACGTTTAAATACTTTGTTGACATTTTCAATTTATAACATATACACATATACATACATATTCATATATGTTCATTTAATGGTTCGTGAATCATTGGAATTTGGTCGAGGTTTAAATGAATGTATATACATAGTTTAAAATTCTTGAGATTTAACTTAACAAACATTGCTTATCGTTTCAGAATAATATAAAGATAAAGTTTAAATTTAGTCGGAAATTTCCGGGTCGTCACAGTACCTACCAGTTAAAGAAATTTCGTCCCCGAAATTTGATAGAGGTCGTTATGGCTAACAATGAGAATGTTATTATGACGTAACGATTATGAAGTTTTATCATGTATAAGAAGTATGGATAAAATAATTCGATTACTCGAAGCGTATGAGGGAAGTTATCGTAAATGAAGGAAATAAGATTATAGTGATTCGTCATATCTTTTGACGTCATCACAATTGATCTCCGAATTTAAAGAAAATCTTTGTAATCTATGTTAGATTTGATGCTTCGGTGATTAAGGAGATTATGATTCTCTTCGAATTAATACGATAATCCATCTTGATTTCTCTGTCGGGTATTTCACTATAAATCCACCTCCATCATTTCCTTACAACTCACACCTTCTATTCTTTCTCCCTCAACTCATATTTTAAAGTATTTGTCAATATGCTTCATCCAGTACTGATTCTTGATATACTCCACACTTTCATATCTGTCATTCTTCTTTTTCATCGGCCTCTGGAAGAATCTATTTACTTCTACTATACTCTCAGTTTTATAGTGTTTTTAGTTCTTCCGTGTCTTTATATTACTATATGCATTGATATATATGGTTTATAATTTTTGGGTGGTTGTTGGGTTTTATATCTTCCCTTATATTTCAAAGCCCCTGCTTTTGTCTTCTATAATCATTGACATCCATAGTTAATGCTCCCTTCTATTTGCTGCGATTTATACTCCAAATTCTATTTTGGAGTTTTGTCCTTTTGTTTCTTCTTCTTGCGATTAAGCAACGTTTGTAATGGTCCATTATTCGCAGATATGAATTTCAGAATGAATATAGTTAATGTTCTAAGAAGGAAATGGTAATGGCACGATCTTGATTTGTTAATTTACCAGAATACCCTGAAAAGACCGAATCATCAAGAAAATATATTCTTGATATTTTTAGAGATTAAATAGAATACAAGAGTCGTGTAACATGGAACATGATGACGGCATGGTCTGTGAATCATCATGTCCCATTAGAAACTCAGCATGACTTACTGTAATATAATCACGTTGATCAAGTGTCATTATATTATACTAACTCATGCTTCAGTTCCCAACACTACTTCAAAACATTCATAATTTAAACTCGAAAGTTTATAGAATATAGAAACTAATAGTTTCTTATATGATGTAACACTGATAGCGCAAAGAGATAAATGACTTCAGATAAGATTAGTTGTGAAAATATCTTCAGAAATATCGCGGATATTTATAATGAAAGATATGATAATATCTTAGAATTTCTAATATTGATGGATGATGATGAAGATTTGTCTGTAAAGGTTTAGAATAAAGAGTAAGGTATTCGTTAATGATTTTAGCAGGCACTGAATCATTTGGATTCTTTGAAGGCAGATTTAGTCTTTGTGATTTTTCCACAACCTCCTTCATAGTCTGTTCAATCCGTTTTCCAGTTCCAAACCTTCTCTTTTTCTCAGCTTTACCACCTTACTATTCTTTGTCATCAAACTTTTTACTGTTAAGATTGTTTACAGTTTTTGATGCTTCGTCAGCATTTCAAGAACTAGTTTGCAGTTCAAAATATTTTTCAGAACTTCACATTCAAAGTATGTAAGTCCAGGAGATAGACGTTTTACGTACACATATAACTGTTGGCGTAGACATGCTGCGAGATTTCAAAATACTGGTTACTGTTTTCTGATGATTCGTATGACAATTCTCGTTACAAGATGCGAATGAGTAAATGATGTGATTTCAATAAATATAATGATTTTTCGAAAAGTCAAAGATAATTGAAGTTGTTGGTAAGTTTATTGCTAAGGTGGCAAGATATGAAAGGTCCCCAGTAACGATGACGAAAGGGCAACGTATCTATCGAGGTTATAATAAGACTAGTCTGACTGAAAAGTCGAAGTTGACTTGCTGGAGCTGTGACAAAACTGTCTACTTTGAAAAGGAATTGAAAAGTCATTTTAGCTAATAAATGCCAAAGGGTCTGATACGGATACGCGTCAAACTATGACTTTATCTTCGAGAGCATTTTAGGTACATAAATGTGGGTAATATGTGGTTGGATCATCATCTCGACTGTTCATTGTTTGAAGTGTCTTAGAAAACTACGGAGAGTTTGAACGCAGTTTGTAATCATTAATATACATATGATGTTCTAACACAGTTTTGAAGTCAAAGTATAGCTTTGAAAGATGTAGGAATCTAAGAGTGATGTCTTCTGTTAAATCATGACTTGGATTTTGATTTGTCAAAATCAGAATGCGTAATCAAATTTGGGTGAGAATGGTTGTTTTGATTACTATACAAGAATGTATATTGTTGTGAGATTTTGGGAGTATAGTTGATGATTTGCTTAATCAGATTCTAAAAATGTAACATATTAATTGTGAATTTATATATCTCTCGGGTATTACCTACCCGTTAAATTTTTTTTCACAATTAATATTTTGTACAACAGAATTTTATTACAGTCTTTATGAAAATATATATGTGCATATTTTCTTCAGATGTAACATACATTTAATGAGTTAATATTAAATTAAACTCATTTGATTTATGGTTGAAACTAGAACTGAATAATCCCTAAAGACTTTAGAAATTACATAACTTTTACGGAGTATTTATTCAATAAAATTGAAATTATGAATTAATACTTCGTTATTTGTTGGTGTTTATAACCCTTGCACCATATTCTCTAAAGCCACTACTCGAGCGCGAAGCGCGTTGACTTCTTCTATTACACCGGGGTGATTGTCAGTTCGAACGAGCGGATAAATAAAATCTAGAATTTGATGTAGTATATAATCATGACGAGATACTCTGGAAATGAGAGAGAAAATGGTGTTTCGGACCGGTTCGCCGGTAAATGCTTCAGGTTCATCGCCAAGAGGGAAATGTGGTGGATGGAAGGGATCACCTTCTTATTGTCTCCAATTATTGAGGAGGCTACGAACCTATCCCCAATTCATTCAGAATAGATGATGGCTAATTGGTTGATCCATTCTGGTCACACTGCTTTCGGAGCTTGAGTGGAATTCCATATCGGAATTCGAGGGACTTGAACTAATGACGAATTCCATTTCGTTCGATTGAATAAAGGATTTTTCGATATGAAATGATTTTTCGGCTATCGGGTGGTATTCTAATTACATAGAATATCTTTATATATAGCGCAAAAGATTTCATAGATTACAGAGGAATTTACGGGATATGTCAGGCAAAGTTTACAGTAACAGATACGCTAAGATATGGATTAGCAGATACGCTAAGATATGAATTTTGTCTATACACTATTCATGCAATCAATGCAGTAAGACGTGTCTAGACTAAGAATGATAAGCAGGCGATTTCCGACAAAAATGATAAGCAAAACTTTTGACATGCAGACACGGTCGAAGTCCAGGCACACTAATGCATCCTAACGACTATCAGTTAGACACACTAATGCAGACCTGGTTCGCTAAGACCACCGCTCTGATACCAACTGAAAGTTGGGGACGCATCCCACTCAGTGCCTTCTCAGCTAACCGCCTGTGACCACTGAGCGTACCTCAGACACTGATTTTACGGCCCGCCTCTCGGCAGTACAGCCAACCCTAATAGGGACCGCGAGGAGTA
This sequence comes from Rutidosis leptorrhynchoides, assembly GCF_046630445.1. Taxonomy (NCBI): domain Eukaryota; kingdom Viridiplantae; phylum Streptophyta; class Magnoliopsida; order Asterales; family Asteraceae; genus Rutidosis; species Rutidosis leptorrhynchoides. The sequence goes on from NC_092334.1 coordinate 543,024,378, forward strand.
AGAGCCAATGCTTCGTCACAGGTAACACTGTGAGAACCCCCTCTACGATTAACCCGCTAATAAACGGCATTAAACCAGCTCTGATACCAACTGAAAGGACCCGTTCATATACATTATAAACGATTCACAATAGTTGATTACATCGCGAGGTATTTGTGTCATAACCCATCCTTAACCATAAGAACGAGTTAGATAACGTATGATTTCATTGCGAGGTATTGACCTCTATATGCGACATTTTTAAAAGAACAACTGCATTTATTTTACATTACAAACCATAACTCGTATTTTAATACAAGCTTTAGACAATAAAAAGATGATTATCGTTTAGCGATAATCTTAGACTTACAAACTTTGCATGTGATGAAAACAATACGATTTCTAGCATATTTTACATTACAAATCCTCCGATATGCAGTTTTATTTTTGACACAAATATGCATACTCAAGATCTTGTTTAAATTCAACATGTTGCAGCGGAAGCTTCTAATTATCACCTGAGAATAGACATGTTTAAAACGTCAACATAAAGTTGGTGAGATATAGGTTTAATGCCGGCAGCAATATATATATAGACCACAAGATTTCATATATAAACGTTTTAATAAAAATATTCTAAGTGGTTGAGCACTTGGTAACCATACTTCACATTTAATCACGTCGCATATTCCCTTTATTATGAAATCTTACTACACCGTACCAAGTGTAGTCACGAAACGAAGTACTGTGCAACCGTTGAATACTGGTCGTCCAGTCCGGTTGGGGTTGTCAGGCCCGATAGATCTATCAACAGGATTCGCGTTTACAATACCGCTGTAAATAACAGTTACCAAGCTACAGGGAAGTATGCCAGTGGTACAACTCAACGTAGAATATATTTTTCAGTTACTTGTGTCCATATCGTAAAACATAAAATACATGTATTCTCATCCCGAAATATTTAGAGTTTAAAAGTGGGACTATATACTCACTTTCGTCTTGAAGATATGAAATTTTGACTTGGTCTCCGATTGATATCACGAACCTATCCATATAATATATCAATACCTTTTCTTTTTAAACAATCGTCACATATATATACTTATAATACTTTTAATACTTTTAATAATTCCTTAGTCCGTAGTTAGCAGTCCGATGTTAGTAATTCAATTTTAATGGTTCATTTTTAGGTGTTTAATAAACCCCCAATGAAATAAATAAAACCCCCATCGTATATGTATTGGTCGAGATTAATCTTGACCCACGGTACCGGTGTTGTCAAATGACGTGTTGCGTACATAAAGTACCGGTGTTGTCAAATGACGTGTTGCGTACAATCATGGGATCTTATGATTAATCTTCTCGTATTGTTTACGGGTGATCCTGAACCATATAAAATTAAATTATGAGTACATATATATAAAATATCATGTTATTTTAGAAGGATGTGGTTTATTTAATTTTTTTCCAATTAATCACGTAGCTAAACTAGTCTTGGATATCCGATTTCGTTTTGGTCATAGTTTCTTCGTTACAACTCCGTTTTCGTTGGTTCAACTTGCCACTTCCTTGGATCGAGTCCCTCTTTAAGAATATGAACTGTAAATACCTTAGTTTGTATTCGAAATCACAGGTCATAGGTCAAACTTTGGTGAAACTTATGAAGTTAATCATTTTCCATCATGTAAACAACCTTAAATGATTATTTTTCTAAAAATACTTATACTTTGAGTTAAATCATAAAATTTTTATGCGTTAACATATTCATAGTAAAAATCATTTTTCCAGAAAATAAACCTCCAATTCAAAGTTTAAGATGGTTTTTAATTATCCAACCCAAAACAGCCCCCGGTTACACTCCGACGTCGTAAAAACAGTTTTTAAGGTGTTCTTTGAAAAACCAAGTTAAACCTTGTTAAATTAGCATATATTTAAGATATATTACAGGTCTTGAAGTATTTTAAAAGTTAAGTTAGAAGGATCTATTTAGTTTGCAAACAAGTTTGAAAACATTCAAACTATGTTCTTGTTGTTAAAATTTTATACCACAAAATAAGATAGCTATATATATATGAATCGAATAAGGTTATGAACATAGTTACTACCTCAAGTTCCTTGGACAAGGTTGCTGTAAAAGAGGAGTAAGAACCTAGAACCAAAAGGGTGATGGAATTGGATGAAAGATTGGAAGTAAGTTTGTGTTCTTGGAAGGATTTCTTGAAGTGTTGTTGTAAGAGTTTTCTTATGGTGATTAAGTAAGGTTTTTATGGCTAGATCTTCTTGGTAACTTGCTGGATGATTATGGAGTTTAAAGGTTAAGAAAGAGTGTGTGTATTAGCTAAGATAATTGAAGTTAAAATGAATCAAAATGAGGATCCATGAAGACCCTTTAAAACGTGATATGGGGGAGGGCAAGGACAAAATTTTAAGCTTGTAATCTTGTGTATTTGTCAAACAATCATACAAAAGCAATTACCTCTACCTTAGGGCAGTAACAAGGGCTAGTTAGGTGGTGATTTGATGTGTATATACCAATAGTAAATACGTATAGAATTTAGGTATGATACGAGTACATATACTCTAGATATACGTATAGAAATCTTGTGAAAAATAGAATGAGGATTCAAATATAGCTATCTTTTGTGAATACACTTATATGATTTTATGTATTTAAGTCCTTAAAAGTGATTAAATACATTACATATACGATATATGTATAAACATTATAGGTTATAAGTATTTATGTCAAATAACGTTACGTATGGTTATCGTTTTGAAAACTTAAGTTAGTAGTTTCAAAATATACTTATAACTTATTGTTATTAATACAAAATGAGATATTAAAACATTCATTAATCATGTTAAATATGTATATATACATATATATACACAAACGTATAATTATCATATATTGTATAGTTCGTGATATCATCGGTCAAACTAGACGGTCAAATGTTGTGTAAAACTCTTTTCGGAAACATAAATCTCAACAATTTGGATTGCTTATCATGTTGGTAAGGTTTAATTTATATAAATATTAATCTTATAAGTATAGAACGATCGAAAAAGTGCGGGTCATTACAATTTGACCTCTATATGATACATTTTACAAACATTGCATTCGTTTTTAAAAGACAAACTTTCTTTACAACGAAAGTTGACGGCATGCACACCATTTCATAATACATCCAACTATAATTGACATAATAATAATCTTGATGAACTCAATGACTCGAATGCAACGTCTTTCAAAATATGCCATGAATGACTCCAAGTAATATCCTTAAAATGAGCTAATGCACAGCGGAAGATTTCTTTAATACCTGAGAATAAACATGCTTTAAAGTGTCAACCAAAAGGTTGGTGAGTTCATAGGTTTATCATAACAATCATTTCAATATATTAATAGACCACAAGATTTTCGTTTATAAATATATGTACACTCGCAAGTGTATAAAAGTATTCTATAAGTTGTAGGCACCCGGTAACAAGCCTTAACGTTCATGTTTTACCCTCTGAAGTACACCAGATCAGGTGTGTTTAAAATAACCTCGAAGTACTAAAGCATCCCATAGTCAGGATGGGGTTTGTCAGGCCCAATAGATCTATCTTTAGGATTCGCGCCTACCATACATAGACAAGTAGTTTAATGTTACCAAGCTAAGGGTATATTTCTGGTTTAAACCCACATAGAATTAGTTTTAGTACTTGTGCCTATTTCGTAAAATATTTATAAAATAGCGCATGTATTCTCAGCCCAAAATATATATTGCAAAAGCAATTAAAAAGGGAGCAAATGAAACTCACCATACTGTATTTCGTAGTAAAAATACATATAACGTCATTTAACAAGTGCAAGGTTGGCCTCGGATTCACGAACCTATATTAATTATATATATTTATATGTTGGTCAATATTTGTCTAACAATTTTTGGTCAAGTCAGAGTGTATCACAATCCTAATGCTCGAGACTAATATGCAAAAGTCAACAAAAGTCAACTTGACCCAAAATGACTTCTAAAATTTATACGTGTTTATTATATAACTTAACTATAGTCGTTTTATATATTTAAATATATTTATTAGATTTTATAATAATAAAAGTCATTTATTAATAAAAATTTATATTAACGTTTATATATGATAAAATATACTTTTATATATCTTAAGTAGTAAAATTTATAAAGTTTACTTAATATCGTAAAACTATAGTGGTAAGTATTATTAATGTAATTATATTACGCGTAGTGAAAAATATCTTTGTATCCCCTATTTATTTGATAAAATAATATTGATCATAATAATAATAAGTAAAAGTTGTATTATTTTGTAATAATAATTATTATTCTATAAAAAAATAACAATATTTATATTTACTAAAAATGATATTATGATAAAATGATAATACTAACATAATAGTAATAATGATATTTTATAATAACAATGATATTTCTATTAAAATAATAACGACGATAGTAATAATAATCATTTTAACAATAATACTAAAATTCAGTTGACTATAACTTCTAATCCGTTCATCGAAACCATTCGATATCTAAATGAAAAGTTCTTAATTTTTTGCTAGCTTTCCAATGACATGCATATCATATACCCTATCTCAGTAGCATATGTATCTAATTCAGGATTCAACAAACCTATCTAAGGACAATATCGAATGTACAAGCATGCATAATCCTATATACTCGAGCACTAGTCAGGGATACACTATTGATATATAAAAGTTAAGTTATGAGTGCTCACGTATCAATATTGAGATTCAATATTGCAGGAAAGTACGTAGACGCAACGGAGATGATAAATACTAGATTGACCTCACAAGCATACCCATGAACCATACCCATCACCTCCATAGCTATAACCCATAATTTCCTTAGCTTCGACTCATTCAAAAAACTATTTTGAAATCACTCGGACATCACTCCGTCGTAATATTTTATGTATACTAATAATATCTTGAAATAATACAGAGCAAAAATATATATATATATATATATATATATATATATATATATATATATATATATATATATATATATATATATATATATATATATATATATATATATATATATATATATATATATGTGTGTGTGTGTAAATCGATTGAGAGAGTTTAGAGAAATATATTTTCAAGTTTCTATGAAATAATGAAACCTATTGAATTCTATTTATAATAGATTTTTGAATTATTAAAGTGAATTATTAAAATGAATTATTAAAGTATGAATTATTAAAGTGAATTATTAAAGTATGAATTATTAAAGTAAATTATTAAAGTACGAATTATTAAAGTATGAATTATTAAAGTGAATTATTAAAGTTAAAGTAAAGTAAAAGTAAAGTAAAGGTAGAGTTAAAGTATAGTAAAAGTATAAAAACTATGTATGTATAATACGCGTATAAATATATATAATATTAATTTAAATCGTTATATATATTTAATGAAATAAAATATAAATATCGTTATATTTATTATACTGGTTAAGTAATGAGTTGTCAAAAGTGATTCTAGATATTTATAAAAGTTATATACGTTTTAATAATAAAGTTCTTTTTAAACTGAAAACGTTTTTGTACGTTTGAAAATAGATTAATAGAATATTATGGAAACCAATTCTCCACTAGCTTTTGTCTAACTTTCGTAAATGACACTTTTTATTTTTATTTATAAATAGCTTTACAAATTATTCCAAATATCGTTAAGAGGAATAGATTTTCTCAAATCATAGTGGACCTCTCAACAGAGACTTGTAATCATAATTCAATGTTTCTGATAATTCAATCATTTAATATATATTTTTTTAATTTCGTCGATAATCATATTGAAACAAATACGTTCATATAAAGCATTATACGTTTAAATACTTTGTTGACATTTTCAATTTATAACATATACACATATACATACATATTCATATATGTTCATTTAATGGTTCGTGAATCATTGGAATTTGGTCGAGGTTTAAATGAATGTATAAACATAGTTTAAAATCCTTGAGATTTAACTTAACAAACATTGCTTATCGTGTCAGAATAATATAAAGATAAAGTTTAAATTTAGTCGGAAATTTCCGGGTCGTCACAGTTTCTACTACAACAGTTATATATACATATAACGTCTATCTCCTGGACTTACGTACTTCAATTCTGAAATCCCGAAAAGCACCCCAACCTGCAAATCAGTTCTCTGAATTTTGAAAAAGCTGTTGAAGCAGCAAAAGCTGTAGAGGGCCTTAATGGCCAAAAGTTTGATGATAAAGAATGGAGTGTTGGAAACGCTCAATAGAAAGTTTGGTACTAGAAACCTGATTGAGCAAACTATGAAGGAGGTTGTGGATAAATCACTAGGATTAAATGTAATGGCCCGTCCAAATCCATATGGACGAATACAATAACATTTGGTCTCATTGCGAGGTATTGACCTCTATATGATACGTTTTACAAACATTGCATTCGTTTTTAAAAGACAACTTTCATTACAACGATAGTTGACAAATATGCATACCATTTCACAATATATCCACATTATAAATGACTTTATCTGTCATTTATTGTATAATAATCTCTTTGAACTCAACGACTCGAATGCAACGTCTTTTGAAATATGTCATGAATGATTCCAAGTAATATCTTTAAATTAGGCAAATACATAGCGGAAGATTTCTTTCATACCTGAGAATAAACATACTTAAAAGTGTCAACCAAATGGTTGGTGAGTTCATCAGTTTATCATAAATATTCATTTCCAACAATTTAATAGACCACAAGATTTTCATTTTTCATTTTCAATTCCATAATCATTATATAGGCATTTCGCAATCTGCATAAAGATAAAATCATTCATATGGTGAACACTTGGTAACCGAACTAACAGGATGCATATAGAATATCCCCCGCATACAGGCATTTCGCAATCTGCATGCTATATACCGGCTGTCGCAATCAGTATATATCAATCGAAGTACTAAAGCATTCGTAACCCGAATGGGACGTGTCAAGGTCCATAGATCTATCTTTTGGATTCGCGTCAATTAGGGTCCATTTCCCTAATTCTTAGGCTACCAAGCTAAAAAGGGGCGATATTGGGTTTTCGTAATCCAACCATAGAATATAGTTTAAGTACTTGTGTCCATTTCGTAAAATAGTTTATAAAAATAGTGCACTTATTCTCAGCCCAAAAAATATATATATATATATAAAGGGAGTAATGAAACTCACAATACTGTATTTCGTAGCAAAAATACATATGACGGTACTGAACAAGTGCAGGGTTGGCCTCGGATTCACGAACCTATATCAGTTATATATATATATATTAAAACATATAATGGAAATCACATAATTTCCTTTATTAATTATATATTATTTGTGTTTGTAGCTTATATAAATTTTATACTAAATTCTATTAAAAACATATACTTCATTTATATTTATTATATATTAACTTATATGTTATATATATTACTTTAAAATAATTATTATCTATTCATTTAGTTATTTTAAAATATCTATATATACATATATGTTTAGTGTTATATCTAAAAATCTATAGTTTGTTATATGTAAGTATAATGTTAATAGGTTTGATATATATAGTTATGTGAAATATTAATATAATTATAATATATGTAATAAGTATGCTTTATGTACAAAATATGTATTTGTTAAAAATGATAGTTTTGATATTAATGATTTACTAATAATAACTTTTTTTTTATAACGATAATACTAATAATAAAAATGATAATGATAATAATGATAATACATATGTTAATAATGATTCTAATAATACTAATAAGTACAAAATGATACTAATACTAATATTAATAATAATAATAATAATAGTTTGTGTTATTTTGATAATAATCCTAATCATAATAATAGTAATAATACATACATTGGTAACAATATTAATGATAAAAATTATAATTTTAGTAATAATAACAATAATAATAATAATAATAATAATTTTGGTAATGAAATCTACCTTCCAAAGCCTTTCTAAAAAAAATATGTCCCGAACAGGGCTCGAACCCGAGACCTCTCGCTCACCCGCAAACACACTTAACCATTCTGCCATTCTTGTTTTTCTGATTTATATTGCAACCCAACCATATATATCTAGTATTTCATTCATCCTAGTTCATCATCTTCTTTACCATAATTAAAATCAAACAGAGGCAATTTAACAACAACAATCGAAAGGGTTTTGAACTTAGGATTTATAAACAACATGAAACAAAAATAAAAGTGTTCTTGAAATAAAAAAAAAATTGAAAAAAAACTGCATTTGACCTACTGCTGCAGCTTGTAGAATTTTAAAAAAAGAATAATGTTCTTCCATTTTGAATACGTTTTAGACAATTCTTACAACACGAATTTAGTTTCAAATCATTCCTAAAAACTATTGGAATCGTCAATTGAACTTGAAACATCAAAACGAGCTCTAATTTCTCGATGAACAAATTAGTTGACTTTTGACAAAATAACTTTGACTCGCAAATTCGAATTCGTTATTAAGAATTGGAATTTGAGATTTTACAGAAAGTTTGAGTAAAAGATTCCTAACAACTCTGCATTTTTATTTTTGAAATTTGTTTCGAATTCAAATTTTTGTATTTCACTTTCAAGAACACATGAACTCAAAATTGATTTTAAATTTAAGACTGTTATAGATTATGATTACAACATGAATTGTGTTGCAAATCATTCCTATAATCTTTATGGATCATCAAATTAACTGGAAACATCAAAACAAACTCGAATTTTATTCAAGAACACTTAGTTGACTTTTAAAACCCAAAACTTTGACTCTCAAATTAGAGATTAATAGAAAGAATTGAGGATTGAAAACTTACAGATAGTTTAGATAGATGATTCCTAACAAGACTGTATTATTACATTTTGAAAATTCATTCGAAATCAAAATATGGTTAAAAAGATGAAGAACAGAGGTGTCGAGCTTTATTTCATGAATTTTGTTGGTTTAGTTCTTTCTCAAAATGCAGTGTCTATATAATGAATGAATTTTGTATTGTACTGATAAATTGAATATTGACATCTAACAGATTGGAGACAAGATCAAAAATTAAATACAGTGGGATAGAGATGTGAAACTGAATTCACTATGTATATGATTATATATATATTAACTTAATTTTAGTAATTAATTTTAATAATTATAATACTATTAAATAATTAGTAATAATAATAATAGAATTAATAATAAGGATATTTAATAATAATAATAATAATAATAATAATATCAAAATAATACTAGTAATAATAATAATCATATTAATAACTAAAAATCATAATTACAAAAATGATAATATTAATAATAACAATATAAATGATAGCTTTTGTAATAATACTTATACTACTAATGATAATAAATAATATTATTAACAATGATAATTATAATTATTAATAACAATGTAAATAATGAAATTTTTAATAATAATAATAACTAATGACATTTACATTACAGCTAAATTATACTTTTAATTACTTTTATTTATTCTTATTATAATATTTATAAAAAAATCTTTATTTTGATAATCATAACCTTACAATTATAATCATAATAACAATATTAATAATACTAATATTAATAGTAATAGTAATACTAAAAGTAATAATAATAATATTACAACAACAACTATGTCTTAATTTGTAATTAAATATATTAATAGCACATATTATTAGTTATGTAATATTTAGAAATTATATAATGTATATATAATAACATATATTCAATATTATACATTTTAATATATTACCCTATACGTATAATCATCAATTAAGTATAGAAATTATATATATTTATATATATATATATATATATATATATATATATATATATATATATATATATATATATATATATATATATATATATATATATATATACATACATACATATTTATTTACATCCATTGTTCGTGAATCGTCGAGAATCGTCAAAGGGTATTTTAATATATGAAAATGGTTCAAAATTTTTGAGACTCAACATAACAGACTTTGCTTATCGTGTCGGAACATTAAATCATTTAAAGATAAAGTTTAAATTTGGTCGGAAATTTTTGGATCGTCACATTAAACCTATACCTAAAGAATCTAGAAGATTTGATTTCTGATAAGAATCATAAAAGATCTCTCTCCGCATTCTGAAACCCTATAGAAGAATTTCCCTCATTATCCTTCGACTTCACATATTCTAAGATATCATCGTATCTATCAGTATAAATATCCTCAGTATTTCTGAAGATATTTTTATAACTATTTCTGAGTGAAATTTTCTATCTCTTCGTGCTATCTGTGTTAAATCATAAAGGAAACTGATTAGTTTCTATCTTTCTGAAAATTTTGAGTTTAAATTATGAATGATTTCTGGAGTAGTGTTAGGAATTGAAGCATGAGTCAGTATAATATAATGACGCCTGGCCAATGTGATTATATTACAGTGAGTCATGCTAAATTTCTAATGGAATGTGATGATGGTTCACAGATCATACCCTCATCATGTGCCATGTTACACGACTCTTTCAATCTATTTAAGCTCTAAACATTTCAAGAACATATTTTCTTAATAGTTCTATCTTTTCCATGACTTCTGATAATTTAACAAATCAGATTGTGCTATTTAAATTTCTTTCTTAGAACATTAATCATGTTTATTCAAAATTCAGAGATTTAAACAACGAACTTGAGACGTTTTGATCACTCTACTTAAAGTCGGGAAGAAAACAAAAGCATAGAACTCCGAAATATAAGGGAAAATATAAAGCACGATAACAACACAGAAATTACAAACCGTGTATATCTATGTGAATAGCAAGATAAAGACATGGGAGAATTAGGAATACTATGACCCCAATGTAATAGTAGAAGTAAACAGATTGCTCTGGTGGAAGATGAAAAAGAAGAATGACAGATGTAATAGTTAGGAAAATATCCAGGATTAGAACTGAATTCAACATTTTTCAAAATTTTTGGAATAAGAATCGAGGAAGAAAGTATAGGAGTGGTAAAAATAATGGAACGGAATATATTAATTTATAGCGAAATATCAGGCATAGTGATCGAGGCAGATAACCGCATTTAATTAAAGGGGATCCTAATTTCATTGATTACCAAAGAACCAAATCTTATATAGATTACAAAGATTTTCTTTAATTCCGAAAAATCAACCGTGACTACATCAAGAATTAAAACGAACCTTTGATTTCCTCATTTCACTCTTTTGCAACAACTTCTATCATACGCTTGGAGTAATCGAATTGTTTTATCCATATTACTCAATGGTGATAAAACTCTAAATTTCAACTCGTATTCGTCATGAAAAATATTCTAGTTGTCGACTATAACGACCCCACTCAAATTTCGGGACGAAATTTCTTTAACGAGTAGGTACTGTGACGACCCGGAAATTTCCGACCAAATTTAAACTTAATCTTTAAATGATTTAATGTTTTCAACACGATAAGAAAAGTCTGTAAAGTTGAATCTCAAAATTTTTGAACTACTTTTATATATTCAATTACCCTTCGACTGTTCTCGACGATTCACGAACAATTATATGTAAATATATATATATATATATATATATATGTGTGTGTGTGTGTGTGTGTGTGATAACTTGAAAACGTAAACAAAGTATTAAATGTATAATATTGTACATTAAACTTATTGTTTCTAATATCTATTTGATATATTTAGCTACGGAATTAAGAGATAATGCCAAACGATTGAATTAAAAGATATTTTTATCATTTATCAAATCCCACAAAGATTGTGATATTGTTACGGGTCTCTGTTGTGAGGTCCACTTTGATTTAAGAAATCTTTTCCTTTTAACGGTATTTGGAATAGATAATAATATAATCTACAAGTAAGAACAAAGTGTCAAATAACGAGAGTTAGACAAAAGTTAGTGGGAGTTCAGGCTTTACATTAATCTCCTCACGTCTATTGATGTGTTAACTATTTAGCTTTTATAATAATGGAGAGTAAATAATTTAAATGATGGATGTCGATGAAATAAGTAAATCGACGTGTAGTATTAAAATGATTTCGTACATTTAACTATCCATTGGACTATACCTCATGATTCACAAGCGAACTGTAAAGTCGTTATGAGTTATATATGATTTTACTTTCCTAAAATGTTTTGTGATATAACGATTTCTATTTATTACAACCTTTAAATAAAATGAGTTCTAATTCATAATATTCGATTGATTTAGTTTCAAACGTGCGAAAATGTTTTTCGATACAGTAGGATTTGATTACTAAAATGTTTTTGTTTAAATAACGTAATTTGAATTTATATTTACAAAAAGTTGGAATAGCAATTAATAGAATTATTAAATAACTTGCAACGTATATTTAAAAACGTGTTTATGTATATTGAATAAATATATATAGTTTTAAGTTATTAAGTTAACGATAGTAGCACTCGTTTATTGATTCGATTGATATTTAAATAAACTTATAAAACGCTGATACATAAATGAATTATATCAATCTAAGTTTTAAAATGTAAACTTTATGTGATATAATAATCTCTATTATTTAAACGATTTTAAATTATATATAATGAACTATGAAATATAATTAGTTTTGAAAAACTAAATATTTTATTATTAAATAAATATTTCAACTATATATAATATGTACAAATTTATATTTCTAAATAAAGATATATATATATATATATATATATATATATATATATATATATATATATATATATTACAATATGATAAAATATAATATTTATTTAGATATAAAACGTTTTGATTTAAAAATATTATTGTATATATATTAATAAATAATGAGACAATGATTTAAAGAAGCAAATGACCAAAACACTCAATAGTATAAGTTACATTTTAAATAATATAATTTATCGATGAATTAAGTCTAATTATTGATAAAGGTACACGTCGCGAAACATAAAGTACAAGTTTTCTAAGCGTACAAAAGGACGTTCGAAAAACCGAAACTAGGACGTAAGTCGAGTGTCAACGTACAAGTCATTGGAACTAAATTTACAAGTTAACTATACACGAGAATTTAATATAATATATAAATAATTATATAAATTAAATATATCATATATTAAATATTATATAAACTGTCGGCAGATGAAACAAATTAATTGTCATGGAATCTAGCTGGAATCGCAATTGCGAGCCCCTGGAGAGCAAAACCATCACAATTACGATAGCTGTGCTGCCAGCAATTCTATAAAGCTCGATCACTTCTTCCACTCGAATTCACACTCTTTCTATCTCTCTAAATATAGATGTACTCCGTAATATTTATTTAATTTATTATTTTTATTATTATTATTATTAAAGATTATTATTATTAATATTATAGTATTAATATCAGAAATATTATTATTATTAGTATTATACATAAAATACTATGACAGAGTCATGAACGAGTTATTTTCAAAACGGGTTTTTCGAGCGGAATGAAACTAGGAAAATTATGGGTTATAGCTATGGAATTCATTGGTATTAGTTAAGGAGGTTATGGGTATATTGGTGATAACGAGGCGATGTTGATGAGATTAGGATGGTATAATTCTCGTCACTTTTAAAATTATTATTATTATTATTAATATTATTATCTTGTTATTATTGTTATTATCATTATTATTAATATCATGATTATGACTATGTAATTGTAATGACTAAAAGCTGCTAATTTATATGCTTATGAGATAATCAATATAGTTATTAGGATTTAGTTAAAAATATTGTTAAGATTACGATTTAGATAAAATATCATTATTTTTATTAAAATTATCAATTCTAATAGAATTATCATTTTTATTATAAATTATTATTATTATCATTAAAAAATTGTTATTATGAATTATCATTTAAAATTTATTATTGTTATTAAAACTATCATTTCTATTAAAAATTATTATTATTATTAAAAATTATCATTTTTGTTAGAAAGTATCATTATTAAAAATTATCATGTTTTTAAATTATCATTTTTATTAAAATTATCATTATTATCATTTTTATTAAAAATTATCATTTTTATTAATATTATTAGTATTATTAATAATATCAATATTATTATCATTGTTATTATCATTAATATGATTACTATATATTTTTAATAACATTATTGTTATTATCATTACCATTATTATTATTAATATCACTACAAATGATTATTATTTATTATCAAAATTAATATTAACATTAGTAAATATAATTATTGTTATTATTATTATTATTAAAATAATAATTACTATTATTATTACAAAATAATACAACTTTTATTCATTTTTATTATTATTAATATTATTTTATCAAATAAATATTGATAAAAAGAAATATTTACTACATGTAATACAATTATTTTAATAATACATATCACTATATTTTTTATCATTAAAATGATATTAAGTAAACTTTATATAAATTATATTACTTGATATATAAAAATATATTTTTATCATATATAAATCTTAACATAAAATTTTATTATTAATATATTATAATGAATGATGAATATCATATTATCAAACTACCTTACTAAGTAATTACTATATTAATATTAATAAATGTACTATGAAAATAAATATTAAATACTTAAAATATATAGAATTAAAATAAGTTATTTAATATCACATACAACTTATTGAAATAATAAGTATATTACAAATAATAATATATAAACTTGTTTAGTTATTATTATAGATCTTAATACATACAATTGATATAGGTTCGTGAATCTGAGGCCAACCATGCATTGTTCAGTTTCGTCGTATGCATATTTTTACTACAAAATATTGTATCGTGAGTTTCATTACTCCCTTTTTATATATATTTTTGGGCTAAGAATACATGCGCTGCTTTTATAAATGTTTTACAAAATAGACACAAGTACTTGAAACTACATTCTATGGTTGGATTTTATACCGGATATCGCCCCTTTTAACTTGGTAACCTAAGAATTAGTGTTTATTATATTGCCACTAATTGACGAGAATCCTAAAGGTAGATCTACGGGCACTGACCAGCCCCAGTCAGAGAATTTGAACTGCTTTAGTACTTCGAGGTTTATACTTTACAGATGAGTGGTTCTATTTTGGGGATATTCTAGATGCATTTTGTTAATGTCGGTTACCAGGTGTTCATCATATGAATGATTTTTATACATAGGTTATGTTTATTATTTTTGTACACATGTTATGTGTACGATTAAATATTTGAAATCTTGTGGTCTATTAAAATTATGGAAATGATGGATTATGATAAACTAATGAACTCGCCAACCTTTTGGTTGACACTTTTAAACATGTTTATTCTCAGGTATGAAAGAAATCTTCCATTGTGCATTTGCTCATTTTAAAGATATTACTTGGAGTCATTCATGGCATATTTCAAAAGACGTTGCATTCAAGTGATTTGAGTTCAAAAAGACTGATATTAAGTAAATGATAGATTAGACATTTATATTGAGAAACATAGTTATATCATTGGTATAGAGTGGATGTAATTTGAAATCGTATGCATACCTATTAACGTTCATTGAAATGAAAGTTTGTCTTTTAAAAATGAATGCAATGTTTACAAAACGTAACATATAAAGGTCAATACCTCACAATGAAATCAGCTAATGTGAATCATTTATAATCGGTATGAACGGGTCCTTTCAAGATAAAGGATTTTTGATATGAAATGATTTTCGGATATCGGATGATATTCTAATTACATAGAATACCTATATATAATACAAGGGATCCCGCAGCTTACGGAGGAACTTTCGAAAGCTGTCAGGCAAAGTTTACTGTAACAGATACGCTAAGATATGAATTTTGTCTATACACTAATCATGCAATCAATGTAGTAAGATG
The DNA here is from genome assembly GCF_046630445.1 of Rutidosis leptorrhynchoides. Classification (NCBI taxonomy): domain Eukaryota; kingdom Viridiplantae; phylum Streptophyta; class Magnoliopsida; order Asterales; family Asteraceae; genus Rutidosis; species Rutidosis leptorrhynchoides. The sequence continues at coordinate 543,040,276 of NC_092334.1, forward strand.
TGTCTAGACTAAGAATGATAAGCAGGTAATTTCTGACAAGAAATGATAAGTAAAGACTTTTTGACATGCAGCTAAGGTCGAAGTCCAGACTCACTAATGCATCCTAACAACTATCAGTTAGACACACTAATGCAAGACCTGTTTCGATAGGACCAACGCTCTGATACCAACTATAACGACCTGTACAAATCTATATGAACGAATACATCAACATTTGGTCCCATTGCGAGGTATTGACCTCTATATGATACATTTTGTAAACATTGCATTCATTTTTAAAAGACAAACTTTTATTTCAACGATTGTTAATAGGTATGCATACCATTTAAAAAATACATCCACTCTATACCAATGATATAACTATGTTTCTCAATATAAATGACTAATCTGTCATTTACTTAATATCAATCTTTTTGAACTCAAATGACTTGAATGCAACGTCTTTTGAGATATGCCATGAATGACTCCAAGTAATATCTTTAAAATGAGCAAATGCACAGCGGAAGATTTCTTTCATACCTGAGAATAAACATGCTTAAAAGTGTCAACCAAAAGGTTGGTGAGTTCATTAATTTATCATAATCCATCATTTTCATAATTTTAATAGACCACAAGATTTCATTTTTTATTTTCATAAACGTCATACAGGAATATAGCTATCTGTATAAAAATCATTCGTATGATGAACACCTGGTAACCGACATTAACATAATGCATATAGAATATCCCCCGCATACTCGCAAGTATGCTATATACCGGCTATCGTAATCACCAATTAAATCGAAGTACTAAAGCAGTTCAAATTTCTTTAACTGGGGCTGATTAGTTCCCTGTATATCTACCTTTAGGATTCGCGTCAATTAGGGGCCATTTCCCTAATTCTAAGGTTACCAAGTTAAAAGGGGCGATATTCGGTATAGTAATCCAACCATAGAATGTAGTTTCAAGTACTTGTGTATATTTTGTAAAATATTTATAAAAGCGGCGCATGTATTCTCAGTCCTAAAAAATATATATTAAAAAAGGAGTAATGAAACTCACGATACTGTATTTCATAGTAATTATGCATATGACGGCACTGAACAAGTGCAGGGTTGGCCTCAGATTCACGAACCTATATCAGTTATATATATATATATATTAAAACATATAACAAGTTTATATATTAATATTATTAATATACTTGTTATATTTAATGATTCGTATTAATAAATAACTTAAATATGGTTATTTTGTCTATTTTAAATAAATAATTAATATTTATATATTAGACTTTTATTAAAGTAAATCATATATGTCTTTTATTATAATATTATATGTTAATGTTTAGAATTCTTATATAATGTTTTAATATCAACATTTAAATAAAATGTTTATATAAGATGTATAACCTAGTTAATATTATGCAAAATGGTATGTGATATTTATATAGTTATGACATATGTAATAAATATATTTTTATATAAATATTATTTGTTTTTTAAAATATAAATATTGATAATAATAATATTAATAATTTATTTTGAATTGTAACTTAATCATTTTTATAATAATATTTGTATTTATAAACTTTATATTTGTAATCATAATAATACTAATAATGTTGAGTGATAATAATAATGATAATTTTTAATAACAATGATAATAATGGTAATTTTAATAAAATTGATAATTTTAGTGATAATCTTAATGATAATACTAATTATAAAAATAATGATAATTTTATTAATCAAAATGATAATTTTTAATAAAAGTTATAATTTTCATAATAACGATGCTTTTAATAATAATAATAATAATAATAATAATAATAATAATAATAATAATAATAATATTTTAATATTAATAATAACTTATCTTAATAATAATACTTACTAATAACAATGATAATCATAATAATGATAATAATAATAATTTATAATAAAAATGATAATTCTATTAAAAATGATAATTTTAATAAAAGTGATAATTTTAATAATAATGATATTTTCATCTAATTCATAACCTTAACAATATTTTAACTAAATCATGATACTTATATTTATTATTTCATAATAATCTTATTTAGTAACTTTAGTCCACTTTTATATTATAATCATATAGCCATAATCATACTAATAATGATAATTTTAATAATAATAATAATAATAATAATAATAATAATAATAATAATAATAATAATAATAATAATAATAATAATAATAATAATAATAATAATAATAATAATAATAATAATACTTCGATGATAATAATACTAGTTATAATGATAATGATACTAATAATAATAATAATGATAATAATACTAATGATAATAATAATGGTGGTAACAATAATAATAATACTAATGAAACTTGTAATAATAATTGAAAATGGAATCATCACTCACGTATCAATATTGTGATTCAATATTGCAGGAAAGTTATGCGAACGCAACAGAAATAATAAACACTGGTTTGACCACACGAACAATACCCCCGAACAATACCCATACCTCCATAGCTATAACCCATAATTTCCTTAGCTCTACCCTTTTGAAAACTTATTTTGAAATAACTCGCTCATAAACTCGTCGTAGTATTTTATGTAAAATACTTAATAATAACAATACTAATAATAATATGATTAATATTAATAATCTTAATATTATTAATAATAATAATATTATAAATAATAATAATAATTAAATACGGAGTATTAGATGGATATAAGTATGTGTGTGTGATTAAAACTGAATTCGTCGAGCTTTATAGAGATTTTCTGAATCTGATGCCCATGCGATCGCATGGGCTTTCAGTATAATTTCCATGCGATCGCATGGCCTGCCTGACCAGCTCACCTTCGTTTGTTCTCTTGCTGCCGATAGTTTTATTATATTATATATATTTATATCCAATTAAATTACGGACCGTTAACATTAATAATTGTCAAAAAGTATTAGAAAAATTCCAAAATTTAGGATAACGTTAAAATCTTTATCCTTGTCATGTCAGATGAGAAACGAGTCGTTAAAAGTGGTTCTATACATTTATAGAATTGTATACACTTTAAAGAAGGCGTAAAACTCCAAACTTTATATATAAATTCTATAATATCTAAAAATAAAAAGAAATGACATTTTTACTAATCTTAAAGTTTTAAAATATGTTTCTGCTTCTCGTTATTAATATAATAATATTATTTATTTAAAAACTTTACACATATATATATATATATATATATATATATATATATATATATATATATATATATATATATTACAAGAAAATTTATATTGTGTTCTTATCTATATTCAAAACGTTTTATACTTAAGTAATATATATATATATATATATATATATATATATATATATATATATATATATATATATATATATAATATAAATATTTTCCAACATTATATTTTTGAATCGTTGTAATATATATTATCGTTTTATAATATAAGTTTGTACGTTTTATATATATATATATATATATACTTGTAAATTTAACATTTTTAATTTAAGTTTTCTAATTTTATATATATGTACAAATTACTTTTATAAATAAAATGTTTTAATAATACAGTTCTTTTTGATTGAAAAACGTTTTCGTTCGTTTGAAACTAAATCAGAGAAATATTACAAAATTTAGTTTTTCCAAAACTAATTATATTATAACTCATTTTATTAAAAGGCTATAATAATAGAAAATATAAAACGTTTTAATAAAGTATTATCATATAATATATAAAGCATAACGAGATTTAGGTTTTAAATTACAGTTTGCTCGTGTATCGCAGGGTATGGTCCAATGTATAATTAAATGTATGAAATCATTTTAGTGCAACAATTTAACTTGCTTATGTTGTCGACATCCAGCATCTAGATTATTTACACTCCATGTTCTCACTATTAAATATTATGAAAGCTAAATAATTAACACATCAAAAGATATGAGGAAATTGATTTAAAGCATGCATTGTAAAATAAGCATGAATCTCCACTAACCTTTGTCTAATTTCCGTTATTTGACACTTTGTTCTCACTTGTAGATTACTTTACCATTTATTCCGAATACCGTTAAAAAGAAAAGATTTCTTAAATCAAAGTTGACCTTACAACAGAGACCAGTAACAATAACACAATCCTTTTGGAATTTGATAAATATCTTTTAATTCAATCGTTTAGCATTTTTAATTCCGTAGTTAAATATATTAAATAGATATTGAAACCAATAAGTTTAATGTACCATATTATACATTTAATACTTTGTTAAAGTTTTCAAGTTATAATATATATCTCTATATATATATATATATATATATATATATATATATATATATATATATATATATATATATATATATATATATATATATATATATATATATATATATATATATATATATATATATATACGTATCTATTTATACATAATTGTTGGTGAATCGTCGAGAACATTCGAAGGGTAAATGAATGTTATGAAAACATTTCAAAAATTTTGATATTCAACATTACAGACTTTGCTTATCGTGTCGAAAATATCAAATCTTATAGAGAATTCGGTTTAAAATAAGTCAAAATTTTCCGGGTCGTCACACATTTGTCATCAATTTTTCCACACCCTTCAATTCACTTCTCTCTCTCTCTCTCTCTTTTTACAATACTTAGTCATACTTTCAAGGTCTTCAAATCCACTCCGAGCGGGAAAATTAGTACCCGGAGAAGAACGCCGAAGATTGTATTAGGAGTGGTCAAGAGTTTGAAGTTGTCACTTTTGTATTTTTGGAACTCGTTTAATCTACTGGTACTTCTATCATTTGTCTTTATATAATGTCTTCCATTATTATGATTTATGATATTGTTACCATGATTAGCGAGTAGTTATATTTAGTGTATGCTATGATGTAGTTAATTATAATGCCGAATTGATATTATGGTTTGTGTATGTTGTTGAGATGCTGTCCGATTATGCTTTAAACTCAATCGCTTTTCCAACTAATAGAACGTAGTTATTGGCTCTGTTATTGGGAAGTCGTGAACCCCGATTCAGAGTACACTTTCTGTGTCACCCCTTGGTAAGAGAATTATATCGGATACAATGCAAGCTTGACTGAGGCACACCTGTTGTAGTAAGTCCACCGAGCTTTGGATTCCAACTGAGGACTCTTTTGTAGTGAAACATCTAACTAGCCCCATAGTACATTGTCGGTCCTAGACCATGCTAGTGTAGTCACCAAGCATATTAACTTTGTACATGCATGCTGAAGCACAACAGTTGTTGTAAGCTGTACCTCTGCTAAGTAAGGCCATGGAACCCGATCAGTGCTGATTAGTACACTTCACCATATCGCGGTCTCAAGCATTGCACCCCGCTTGAGGGATTCATAGTTAATTAATTAACTGTTTGTTTAAACTCAAAAAGATTAGACCGTTAGGATAACCGAACGTGTTCATGGAAGTCACACCAACTTAGCTATGGTGTTCTTTATGGTTAAACTCTTTTTAAGGGCTAACTATCTTTTAAAACCAATCATTAACGAAAGCATCAACAAACATCACGTCTCTCGGATATGGAATAACTTGTACTTCATTATGCTTAAGAAAGTTTATACCTTTGTGGAATGTTAATACGTCACCTAACCGAGTCGCTCAATTGGATGAGCCGTCTGAACGTGTATGCCTGTAGTCAAGCTGCACGGGCGTCGGGGTACGGGACGTTGCTATCTATTCAGAATCTTCAAGCCTAACGCATTACCCATTGACATGTCTTATGACAGGGGCGGTAGGACCAGTGTAATAAATACAAGGTCAATACCTATTCATGAGCCAGCATTCCATAATCTCGGCAAAGTAACTAATGAAATCATAGTATGCACTTGCTTTAACCTTATCTGAATTACAAATTTTATCCCATTTACTTTATTTTATCTTATAAACTAGAAAATCCAAATTAAGTAATTTACAACTACTCCTCTACTTTAGGATTATCTTAAGTTAAATAGGTTCGATTCTACTGATTTCTTAAAAATTTGACCCTAGGTCATACTTCCCTTACTCGCCATAATAAGGAGTAGTACGATTTAGGCACCGCTAAATATAAATTTAAAACTATTGCTCCCCTCCTGATAGCTAATTCTGATATCTTGCGACCTAACGAAACCGCATAAATAAAATCGTCCGTTTTGGTCATATCAAGAGGGAGATAAAGTTTTTAGCGCCGCTGCCGGGGAACTGGTATCAGACAATACTGCTTCTATCAAACCTATTTGTAATCTTTGAGTGGTGTCTAAGAAAGACAATTATACACGATCTTGGTTGTTGGATTTTCCGAACAGTCGCCAATTATATTAGGACCAAAAGGATCCTGCCTCTCCGTAGTCGATCTGGCCACTTGGTTTGTTTAATAGTTTACGAAGCTTTATCGAAATACCAGGGAATCAGTAGCAAGAACCAAAAACATATTAAAACTTAGGATAATTACCTTAGGTTACCTTAGATTACCTTAGATTAGAATTACTTTAGACTAAATTAGGAACTTAGAATATCTACTTAATATTTAAAAACAAAGGGCATACTCAGTGTATGACTCATACCCGATCTAGACCAGGGCCGTTGTTATTCGTACCTGATCCAGACGCAATAATATCTAAAGTACACAAGGAAGAACGAATCAGAAACCGAATGGCATTACACGTTACTCTAGCAGAAAATACCAAACCCTCGATTGAAGGTCGAGGAGGACCGATCAGATTCCCAGAGATCCAAGGACACTCGTTCGAGTTAAAACATCATATTATATAGCTCATCCAAAATGGCTGTCAGTTTCATGGATTACCAAATGACGATCCTAACTCTCACCTTGATAAATTCATATCTCTTTCAAACTCCTACAAACAGCCAGGGATAGGACAAGATATAGTCCAGCTATACTTGTTCCCCTACTCTCTCACTCATTATGCGCAAACATGGTTTGAAGGATTGGAAAAAGATTTCATCACGTCTTGGACGGAGATGGCAACTAAATTCCTAACCAAATATTTACCTCCTTCTAAACAAACCAAGCTCAAGAATGACATCATTAACTTTAAGCAAAGTTATGATGAATCTCTTTACACCGCATGGGAGCGATTGAAAACCCTGCTGAAGAAATGCCCTAATCACCAGCTAGAACGTTCAGCTCAAATCTATACCTTCTATATTGGTTTTACAGTAAATCATAGGACGACGATCAATGCATCAGCTCAAGGAAATCTGATGAACCAAACAGCAGATGAAGCATGGGAGTTGCTCGAAAACATGACAATGCATCATCATGACTGGAACAGTGGTGAAACAACTTTATCATCTGCTCCACTCTCCGCACTTAATAATCAAACGGAGGCCATCGGATCCCTCACAGACAAGATGGAGTCTCTTGCCAAACAACTTGGAGAATTGAAGATGCAACCGCAGCAGGTTAACCAGGCTCAATCATGTACCAACTGTACCAACCCGCAACCCATAGAAGAATATCAAGTTGAGTACGAGAATCCCGATGGTTCAGTCTGTTACGTTCAATACCCTGCTCATCAACCAAATCCCGGATTCAATCAACAATCTAGAGTTAACCAATTTCAAAGAAATAACCAACCTTTTCGCTATCGTTACCCACCTTATCCACCACAACAACTTCAATTGACCTACGATTAACCACTTCCACTCACTGAACCACCAGCTGAGGAAAACTCTCCAACCACCAAAATTACGAAAGTAGCTGATACGTGTGGAATAATACATCAATTACCCTCAAAATTTATACAAGAATCAAACACTACAAATAAGCACACACAACTAACGAGCACTTAGAACCCGGTTATTATAGCACTTGTTATGTAAGTATTCTTTTCAAGTTCGTCCCAAGAGAGCGATGCAAGTTGAATAATTGAAACTATTAATTGTCCTAGGGGTTTGTTTGATTGGGGGGTTTTGATTGATTTTGATTAACAAGTAAGACGTGCATAATTAAACAAACTTAAACTTAACAATTAAAACTAGTAGCAAGTAGCAAGTAACGAAATATTAAGAACTAAATTCAATTAACTAAGCAGTGTTCACTTACCTAATCCTCTCTATGCTTAGATTGCCCCGTTTTACCCAAATTGCTATCGCATTAGTTGTTGAACTATTGAATGTTTAGCATTACTACCAAACCTTAATCAAATTACACTTTGAGAACTCACATAAGCATTGCATTCTAAGATCAAGTTAAGCATGATTGGTTATTGAGATTATGCTCGGGTTGAAATCACTTCGAACCCTTCAACTATCGAAATCACTTAAGATAATCGAACACCACTATGTTGACTAAAGGTCAATTAAAAACCAACTTAGATTAAAAAAACAATCACTTGAAATCCCTAATCTAGTTGTCTAGATCACACAAGGTGTTGAAGCATAAATTGATTCACTTCTCAAATCACTAAGAGAGCTACTCAACCTATGTAATCAAAGTAAAGCTTAAAACAAATACATAGCAATGGATCTATAACTAACAAAATAACACTTGATCATGTATTTCATTCAAACAACATCATTCAATTGATTATAGGGCAAATCTTAGCATTAGAGATTCATAGATAAGCAAACACAATTGATTTAGCCAATCATGGCTAAGATTACACTAATAATAAGCATAGAAACACAAATTAACATCATCTTAAGTTATTACAACCAATTGATTCAAAATAGATAAAGTAAGGTGGAGATTACAACCCAAATACAAAGAGATGAAGATCTAGAGCTAAAACTATGATGGATCTTGAGCTAGCTTCCTTCAATCCACCCTCAAACTCCAATGGATGATGAAATTAGGGTTTTGTAGGTGAAAATTGGACTTAGAATTGCAGCTCTCTTGAAAATAGTCTCATCTCGTTCCTTTTATAGTGCTGAAAATTCTGGGCTGAACAGCGACAGGAGCGCCGCTTTTGGCTATCTTCAGGAGCCTCACTTTTTGTGGCAAGGAGCGGCGCTGTTGGCAATAAGGAACAGCGCTTCTGGCTACTGGTGGAAATTGGTGCCAAAATGTGTACAAGAACGTCGCTTTTGATGTGAGGAGCGGCACTTTTGCTCAATAGGAGCGGCGCTCTTAATGAAGGAGGGGCGCTTTTGGAGCTGATTTCTGCACTTTCCATTTCCTTTGCCACTTTTGATCAATACTTGGTCAATTTTAAACCAAATCAAGCTTTTAACCCCCAAATTACCATTTTGCTCATAAGCATATCAAATAGGCTCCATAATCATCAAAACCGAGCAAAGTGAGGGAGATATTGAGAGATAAACATGTATAATTAGAGCAACATCAGTAGCTAATCCTGCTCTTGGGACTGATGATCAGTTGACTCAGTTCATTCAAGGACAACAACAGCTAAATCAGAGAACCGTGTCTAGACAAGACCAGACAGAGATACTCATGCGAAACCAATTGGCTCTGCTCAAAAGTCTAGAAACGCAGCTCGGACAGTTTCACAACGCCTTAAAACCCGACCACAAGGAAGATTACCAAATAATACTATCCAAAATCCCCACATAGAAGAAGCTAAGCAAATGGATTCCATAATCCCAAAGGAAGAACCAAGAAGGAGGTCAGCTAGGCTCAAGAACAAATCAACAAATACTCAGAAGATGCCCGCTCAAATCCAGTTCATGTACCTTATCCTGGAAGACTAATGGAAGAACCATCCAAGCTTGACACCTACAAGCTTGACCGAAGATTCCTAGACACCATGTCTGTCATAACCCGTCCTTAACCATAAGAACGTGTTAGATAACGTATGATTTCATTGCGAGGTATTGACCTCTATATGCGATATTTTTAAAAGAACAACTGCATTTTTTTTACATTACAAACCATAACTCTTATGATAATACAAGCTTTAGACAATATAAAGATGATTATCGTTTAGCGATAATCTTAGACTTACAAACTTTACATGTGATGATAACAATACGATTTCTAGCATATTTTACATTACAATTCCTCGGATATGCAGTTTTATTTTTGACACAAATATACATACTCAAGATCTTGCTTAAGTTCAACATGTTGCAGCGGAAGCTTTTAGTTATCACCTGAGAATAGACATGTTTAAAACGTCAACATAAAGTTGGTGAGATATAGGTTTAATGCCGGCAGCAATATATATATATATATAGACCACAAGATTTCATATATAAACATTTTAATAAAAATATTCTAAGTGGTTGAGCACTTGGTAACCATACTTAACATTTAATCACGTCGCATATTCCCTTTATTATGAAATCTTACTACACCGTACCAAGTGTAGTCACGAAACGAAGTACTGTGCAACCGTTGAATACTGGTCGTCCAGTCCGGTTGGGGTTGTCAGGCCCGATAGATCTATCAACAGGATTCGCGTTTACAATACCGCTGTAAATAACAGTTACCAAGCTACAGGGAAGTATGCCAGTGGTACAACTCAACGTAAAATATATTTTTCAGTTACTTGTGTCCATAACGTAAAACATAAAATACATGTATTCTCATCCCGAAATACTTAGAGTTTAAAAATGGGACTATATACTCACTGTTGTCTTGAAGATATATATAATTTGACTTGGTCTCCGGTTGATATCACGAACCTATCCATATATAATATATCAATACCTTTTCTTTTTAAACAAACGTCACATATATATACTTGTTATACTTTTGATACTTTGAATAATTCCTTAGTCCGTAGTTAGCAGTTCGTTGTTAGTAACTCAATTTTAATGGTTCATTTTTAGATGTTTAATATACCCGCAATGAAATAAATAAAACCCCCAACGAAATAAATAAAACCCCATCGTATATGTATTGGTCGAGATTAATCTTGACCCACGGTACCGGTGTTGTCAAATGACGTGTTGCGTACATAAAGTACCGGTGTTGTCAAATGACGTGTTGCGTACAATCATGGGATCTTATGATTAATCTTCTCGTGTTGTTTACGGGTGATCCTGAACCATATAAAATTGAATTATAAGTACATATATATAAAATATCATGTTATCTTAGAAAGATGTGATTTTATTTAATTTTTCCCAATTAATCCCGAAGTTAAACTAGTCTTGGATAACCAATTTTGTTTCGGTCATAGTTTCTTCGTTACAACTCCGTTTTCGTTGATTCAACTTGCCATCTCCTTGGATCGAGTCCCTCTTTAAGACTATGAACTGTAAATACCTTAGTTTATATTCAAAATCACACGGAATAGGTGAAACTTTAGTGAAACTTATGAAGTTAAACATTTTCCTTTATGTAAACAACCTTAAATGGTTATTTTTCTAAAAATACTTATACTTTGAATTAAATCATGAAATTTTTATGTGTTATCATATTCATAGTAAAAATCATTTTTCCAGAACATAAACCTCCAATTCAAAGTTTAAGATGGTTTTTAATTATCCAACCCAAAACAGTCCCCGGTGACACTCCGACGTCGTAAAAACAGTTTTTAAGATATTCTTTGAAAAACCAAGTTATACCTTGTTAAATTAGCATATATTTAAGTTATATTACAGGTCTTGAAGTATTTTAAAAGTTAAGTTAGAAGGATCTATTTAGTTTGCAAACAAGTTTGAAAACTTTCAAACTATGTTCTTGTTGTTAAAATTGTATACCACAAAATATGATAGCTATATATATATATGAATCGAATAAGGTTATAAACATAGATTCTACCTCAAGTTCCTTGGACAAGGTTGCTGTAAAAGAGGAGTAAAAACCTAGAACCAAAAGGGTGATGGAATTGGATGAAAGATTGGAAGTAAGTTTGTGTTCTTGGAAGGATTTCTTGAAGTGTTTTTGTATGGTTTTCTTATGGTGTTTAAGTAAGGTTTTTGAAGCTAATTCATGGGGAAAATGCTTGGAGATGATCAAGTATGATGTTAAGAGTATTTTAAGAGAGAAATGGAAGTGTAAGTATGAGAAAATGGGGTGAAGAAATGGTGTGCATGCATAAAAACGTTTTTAGGTTATAAAGGAAAAAAAAGATACCTAACTTTGTTTTCTTGCTAAATAATTCATGCTACTTGACAAATGGTTGGTTCCACATGTTTCTTAATCATTTAAGGCTGCTAAGGAGCAGATTTTTATTGGTATATACCAATAGTAAATACATCTAGAAGCTGCGTATGATACGGGTACATATACCCTAGGTATACGTATAGAAATCTTTGAGAAAACGGAACGAGGATTCAAATATAGCTATCTTTTGTAAATACACTTATATTGTTTTATGTATTTAAGTTATTAAAAGTGATTAAATACATTACTTATACGATATATGTATAAACATTATAAGTCATAAGTATTAATGTCAAATAACGTTACGTATGGTTATCGTTTTGAAAACTTAAGTTAGTAGTTTCAAAATATACTTATAACTTATTGTTATTAATACAAAATGAGATATTAAAACATTCTTAGATCATGTTAAATATGTATATATACATATATATACACAAACGTATAATTATCATATATTGTATAGTTCGTGATATCATCGGTCAAACTAGACGGTCAAACGTTGTGTAAATCTCTTTTCGAAAACATAAGTCTCAACAATTTGGATTGCTTATCATGTTGGTAAGGTTTAATTTATGTAAATATTAATCTTATAAGTATAGAACGATCAAAAAAATGCGAGTCATTACAGTACCTACCCGTTAAATAAATTTCGTCCCGAAATTTTAAAATTGTACCTATTTTGCGTCATCGGGAAACAAGTGTGGATACTTTTGTTTCATTTGATCCTCTCGTTCCCAAGTAAACTCAGGACCTCTTCGAGCATTCCAACGAACCTTAACGATCGGTATGTTGCTCTGCTTGAGCCGTTTAACTTCACGATCCATGATTTCGATTGGTTCTTCGATGAATTGTAGTTTCTCGTCGACATGGATTTCTTCAAGAGGAATGGTGAGGTCTTCCTTTGCAAGACACTTCTTAAGGTTTGAGACGTGAAAAGTATTATGTACTCCGGCGAGTTGTTGCGGTAACTCGAGTCGATAAGCTACCGGTCCAATGCGTTCGATGATCTTGAACGGGCCTACGTACCTTGGGTTCAGTTTACCCCTTTTGCCAAAACGTATTACACCTTTCCATGGTGATACCTTTAACATAACCATGTCACCGATCTGAAACTCTAATGGTTTCCTTCGAACATCAGCGTAGCTCTTTTGGCGACTACGGGCTGTTTTCAATCTCTCCTTAATTTGTACTATCTTTTCAGTAGTTTCATGTATGATCTCGGGACCAGTTAATTGTCGATCTCCTACTTCATTCCAACAGATAGGAGATCTACACTTCCTCCCATACAGTGCTTCAAATGGCGCAGCTTTAATGCTCGCATGATAACTATTATTATACGAGAATTCTGCTAACGGTAAATACTTATCCCATCCGTTTCCAAAATCGATCACACATGCCCTTAGCATGTCTTCAAGAGTCTGAATTGTTCTTTCACTCTGCCCGTCAGTTTGCGGATGATATGCGGTGCTCATATCCAAACGAGTTCCTAGGGCCTCCTGTAGTGATTGCCAGAACTTTGAGGTAAATCTACTATCACGATCAGATATAATGGAAATAGGTATTCCATGCCTTGAAACAATTTCCTTTATATACAATCGTAATAGTTTCTCCATTCTATCCGTTTCCTTTATAGGCAAGAAATGTGCAGACTTGGTGAGACGATCAACAATCACCCAAATGGTGTCGTATCCCCAGGCAGTCTTTGGTAACTTCGTGATGAAATCCATGGTAATACCATCCCATTTCCATTCTGGGATTTCTGGTTGTTGAAGTAACCCTGACGGCTTTTGGTGTTCAGCTTTGACTTTGGAACAAGTTAAACATTCCCCAACATATGTTGCAACGTCTGTCTTTAAATTAGGCCACCAATAATGGGTCTTAAGATCTTGATACATCTTTCCGACTCCGGGATGTATCGAGTATCTTGTCTTATGTGCCTCGTTCAATATCAACTTCCTTAATCCACCCAACTTTGGTACCCAAATACGATTTGCAAAATATCGAATTCCATCTTCCCGCATAACGAGTTGCTTCTCATACTTCTTCATTATTTCATTTCCTATATTTTCTTTAGTAAGTGCTTCTCGTTGAACTTCTTTGATTTGTGAGTTGAGATTCATGCGAATTTTTATGTTCATCGCTCGTACTCGAATTGGTTCTCGTTCCTTTCTGCTTAGAGCGTCGGCCACCACGTTTGCTTTCCCGGGATGATAACGAATTTCACAATCATAGTCATTTATTAACTCAACCCACCTACGTTGCCTCATGTTCAGCTGTTTTTGATCGAAAATATGTTGAAGGCTTTTATGATCAGTAAACACAGTGCATTTAACCCCATACAAGTAGTGTCTCCATATCTTCAATGCAAACACAACTGCTCCCAATTCTAGATCATGCGTCGTATAATTCCGCTCGTGAATCTTTAATTGTCGGGATGCGTATGCAATAACTTTCTTCCGTTGCATAAGAACGCAACCAAAACCTTGTCGCGAAGCGTCACAATATATTTCGAAATCATCGTTCCCTTCTGGTAACGATAAAATAGGCGCCGTAGTCAACTTCTTTTTCAGTAATTGAAATGCACTCTCCTGCTCAGAAGTCCATTCATATTTCTTCCCTTTTTGCGTTAACGCTGTTAACGGCTTAGCTATTCGGGAAAAATCTTGAATAAACCTTCTATAATAACCGGCTAAACCCAAAAATTGGCGTATCTGCATTGGTGTCTTAGGAGTCTCCCATTTTTCAATGGCTTCAATTTTTGCTGGATCAACCTGAATTCCTTTGCTACTAACAACGTGGCCAAGAAATTGCACTTCTTTCAACCAGAAAGCACATTTAGAAAATTTAGCATATAGCTGTTCTTTTCTCAACAACTCTAATATCAACCTTAAATGCTGCTCATGCTCTTGCTCACTCTTGGAATAGATAAGAATATCATCAATGAAAACGATAACAAACTTATCTAAATATGGACTACAAACTCGATTCATGAGGTCCATGAATACAGCTGGCGCATTTGTCAACCCAAACGGCATGACCAAAAATTCGTAATGACCATAACGTGTCCGAAAAGTAGTTTTCGGAATGTCCTCTTCTTTGACACGTAATTGATGATAGCCCGACCTTAGGTCAATTTTTGAGTACACACATGATCCTTGGAGTTGATCAAATAAGTCGTCAATTCTCGGTAGTGGATACCGATTCTTGATAGTTAACTTATTTAATTCACGATAATCTATACACATCCTAAAAGATCTATCTTTCTTTTTAACAAATAGAATCGGAGCTCCCCACGGTGAAGTACTTGGTCGTATGAAACCATGATCCAGTAATTCTTTTAACTGACTCTGAAGTTCTTTTAACTCGGACGGTGCAAGTCTATATGGAGCACGAGCCACTGGTGCAGCTCCTGGTACTAAATCTATTTGAAATTCTACAGATCTAAATGGAGGTAATCCCGGCAACTCTTCCGGAAAGACTTCAGGAAAATCTCTTGCCACAGGCACGTCATTGATGCTCTTCACTTTTTCCTTCGTTTCGACTTTATTAACATGTGCTAAGATAGCATAGCACCCTTTCTTCAAGCACTTTTGAGCTTTCAAATAACTAATGAGTTTTAGCTTTGAGTTACCCTTCTCTCCATAAATCATTACTGGCGTTTTATCCTTACGAGGAATGCGAATTGCCTTCTTGGCACACACAACTTCAGCTCCTATTTTGGACATCCAGTCCATGCCGACTATTACATCAAAACTTCCTAATTCTACGGGTATTAAGTCAATTTTAAATGTTTCTCCGGCTAAATTTATTTTACAATCACGGCAAATTTTATCGGCTTTAATTAGTTTACCATTAGCTAACTCAATCATGTACTTAGCATCTAGAGGTAATGGTGAACAATTCAATTTAGCGTAAAAACCTCTACTCACGTAACTTCTATCGGCACCAGTATCAAATATAATAGATGCGGATAAGTTATTAATGGTAAACGTACCCGTAACAAGCTCCGGGTCTTCACACGCCTCTCTAGCATTAATAACAAATGCTCTTCCACGTGCAGATCCATTATTCTTCTCTGGATTCGGACACTGGCTCTTATAGTGACGTTGTTTTCCACACCCATAACAAGTAATGGTAGCCGAAGCAGTTCTATTTGCATTGGTGGCAGGAGTCTTGGTACCATTTGTATTTGTAACGAGAGCCCTACAATCTTCAGCAAGATGACCCTGTCGATTACACTTGTTGCATACCACACTACAGTAACCAAAATGATGTTTGTGGCATCGGTTGCATAAAGGACTTTGTCCTTTGTAACCAAAACCTGAACCACTACCCGCACCTTTCGTGGTTTCTTGTTTCTTAAAAGATTGTTGTTGGTTACCTCGATCATAATTTCCATTCCACTTTCTTTTGTTACCTGATACCTTCACATCAGTATTGGATGCTTTCTTATCCATGATGACCTGATCCATTAGCTCGTTTGCCATGGTTATAGCTTCATGAATTGTCTTAGGTTTCGATGCTGTAACGTTTGCCTTGACCTTTTTGGGCAAACCATCTTTGTACATTTCAATCTTCCGTTCTTCGGTTGGAACCAATTCAGGACATAGCAAAACTAATTCCATGAATCGCTGATTGTAGTTGGTGATTTCAGTACCAACAACCTTCAGACTTCGTAATTCATCTTCCAACTTCCTAACCTCGTTCCTTGGACAATATTCGTTGATTAACATTGTTTTGAATTCTTCCCATGGAGTATCATAAGCTACATCTCCTCCTACAGCCTTCACATAATTTTTCCACCACGTGAGTGCACTATCTTGTAAAGTGCACGATGCATACTTGGTCATGTCCTTTTCAACACAACCACTGATTTTAAACACAGTCTCCATCTTTTCTATCCACCGGGTTAAACCGATCGGTCCTTCCGTTCCACTGAATGATGAGGGCTTGCAAGCTTGAAAAGTTTTGTAGGTGCATCCTACACGAGGATTTGGGTTAACTGCAGCACCTCTTGCAGCCTCGACCCATAACATTCTGTCGTTCACTCGCTGATTGATGAGTTCCTGGATTTCTTGTTCCGTCATTCGGTTCAATCGCGCCATATTCTTCTATAAGAATGAAAAGAAAATAATTATTCACATGGAATATTATAGATGTAGTGTATATTTACAGTACATTATAGCTTATTAATAATATGAACCAGGTATTATTATAAAAGCCTTTTCTTCTTATTAGCGTTTTATAATTATATCTAGGGTAGTACCTACCCGTTAATGTCCATACTTAATAGCTTAGTACAGAATCAATTACTACCATCTAAATAATACTTAACCATGGAAAATTATTGCATTTCACACTTCACTATTTTACATATGCTTATCTTACATCGAACATTAAGCAAACCACACTAATAATATTATACAAAACATTATATGATCCCATGGTTTAATATGGCAGCGCATCGTTTGGTCTATTTTCTAGGACGTTTTGGTTCAAAGAATCGCTTAACGCTTATCCTGGCTGTCTGCCTATATTTTGGCTGTGGGACTGAAGAACTGGATGCCGGGATAGAACGAATAGGAATAGCGGGAATAGGGGTGGTAGTGTCTAGTGGAGTTGGTGCCACATCATCCTTACTAAACTCGGGATTTGAATTTTCTAATTCATTAGCCTTTCGTTTCTTTCCTAGTTCGAACTCGTCTTTTGTAATTTCCTGTATTTCTTCCTCGGGTTCACTTTCCTCCTCGGGTTCACTTTCCTCCTCGGGTTCACTTTCCGGATTCTTTATAGTTGGTTCATCCGGAATTTGTGAGTCTTCCCCAAAGATATTATTTTCGTCATCGGATAGGTTAATGACTGAAACACCATCTGAAGATTCTGATTCGGAGTCGCTGAATGTGATAATAAGTTTTGAGCCCGACATCTATCACACAACAACTAACCCATTAGTACTACATAATATTTACATATAAATTTTAACCAACAATGATAAGCAATAGTTTTTAAATCAGACCCGGTCAAAGTCCAGACTTACTAATGTATCCTAACGACTTATCAGTTAGACACACTAATGCAAACCTGGTTCGCTAAGACCACCGCTCTGATACCACATGTCATAACCCGTCCTTAACCATAAGAACGTGTTAGATAACGTATGATTTCATTGCGAGGTATTGACCTCTATATGCGACATTTTTAAAAGAACAACTGCATTTATTTTACATTACAAACCATAACTCTTATGATAATACAAGCTTTAGACAATATAAAGATGATTATCGTTTAGCGATAATCTTAGACTTACAAACTTTACATGTGATGATAACAATACGATTTCTAGCATATTTTACATTACAATTCCTCGGATATGCAGTTTTATTTTTGACACAAATATACATACTCAAGATCTTGCTTAAGTTCAACATGTTGCAGCGGAAGCTTTTAGTTATCACCTGAGAATAGACATGTTTAAAACGTCAACATAAAGTTGGTGAGATATAGGTTTAATGCCGGCAGCAATATATATATATAGACCACAAGATTTCATATATAAACATTTTAATAAAAATATTCTAAGTGGTTGAGCACTTGGTAACCATACTTAACATTTAATCACGTCGCATATTCCCTTTATTATGAAATCTTACTACACCGTACCAAGTGTAGTCACGAAACGAAGTACTGTGCAACCGTTGAATACTGGTCGTCCAGTCCGGTTGGGGTTGTCAGGCCCGATAGATCTATCAACAGGATTCGCGTTTACAATACCGCTGTAAATAACAGTTACCAAGCTACAGGGAAGTATGCCAGTGGTACAACTCAACGTAGAATATATTTTTCAGTTACTTGTGTCCATAACGTAAAACATAAAATACATGTATTCTCATCCCGAAATACTTAGAGTTTAAAAATGGGACTATATACTCACTGTTGTCTTGAAGATATATATAATTTGACTTGGTCTCCGGTTGATATCACGAACCTATCCATATATAATATATCAATACCTTTTCTTTTTAAACAAACGTCACATATATATACTTGTTATACTTTTAATACTTTGAATAATTCCTTAGTCCGTAGTTAGCAGTTCGTTGTTAGTAACTCAATTTTAATGGTTCATTTTTAGATGTTTAATATACCCGCAATGAAATAAATAAAACCCCCAACGAAATAAATAAAACCCCATCGTATATGTATTGGTCGAGATTAATCTTGACCCACGGTACCGGTGTTGTCAAATGACGTGTTGCGTACATAAAGTACCGGTGTTGTCAAATGACGTGTTGCGTACAATCATGGGATCTTATGATTAATCTTCTCGTGTTGTTTACGGGTGATCCTGAACCATATAAAATTGAATTATAAGTACATATATATAAAATATCATGTTATCTTAGAAAGATGTGATTTTATTTAATTTTTCCCAATTAATCCCGAAGTTAAACTAGTCTTGGATAACCAATTTTGTTTCGGTCATAGTTTCTTCGTTACAACTCCGTTTTCGTTGATTCAACTTGCCATCTCCTTGGATCGAGTCCCTCTTTAAGACTATGAACTGTAAATACCTTAGTTTATATTCAAAATCACACGGCATAGGTGAAACTTTAGTGAAACTTATGAAGTTAAACATTTTCCTTTATGTAAACAACCTTAAATGGTTATTTTTCTAAAAATACTTATACTTTGAATTAAATCATGAAATTTTTATGTGTTATCATATTCATAGTAAAAATCATTTTTCCAGAACATAAACCTCCAATTCAAAGTTTAAGATGGTTTTTAATTATCCAACCCAAAACAGTCCCCGGTGACACTCCGACGTCGTAAAAACAGTTTTTAAGATATTCTTTGAAAAACCAAGTTATACCTTGTTAAATTAGCATATATTTAAGTTATATTACAGGTCTTGAAGTATTTTAAAAGTTAAGTTAGAAGGATCTATTTAGTTTGCAAACAAGTTTGAAAACTTTCAAACTATGTTCTTGTTGTTAAAATTGTATACCACAAAATATGATAGCTATATATATATATGAATCGAATAAGGTTATAAACATAGATTCTACCTCAAGTTCCTTGGACAAGGTTGCTGTAAAAGAGGAGTAAAAACCTAGAACCAAAAGGGTGATGGAATTGGATGAAAGATTGGAAGTAAGTTTGTGTTCTTGGAAGGATTTCTTGAAGTGTTTTTGTATGGTTTTCTTATGGTGTTTAAGTAAGGTTTTTGAAGCTAATTCATGGGGAAAATGCTTGGAGATGATCAAGTATGATGTTAAGAGTATTTTAAGAGAGAAATGGAAGTGTAAGTATGAGAAAATGGGGTGAAGAAATGGTGTGCATGCATAAAAACGTTTTTAGGTTATAAAGGAAAAAAAAGATACCTAACTTTGTTTTCTTGCTAAATAATTCATGCTACTTGACAAATGGTTGGTTCCACATGTTTCTTAATCATTTAAGGCTGCTAAGGAGCAGATTTTTATTGGTATATACCAATAGTAAATACATCTAGAAGCTGCGTATGATACGGGTACATATACCCTAGGTATACGTATAGAAATCTTTGAGAAAACGGAACGAGGATTCAAATATAGCTATCTTTTGTAAATGCACTTATATTGTTTTATGTATTTAAGTTATTAAAAGTGATTAAATACATTACTTATACGATATATGTATAAACATTATAAGTCATAAGTATTAATGTCAAATAACGTTACGTATGGTTATCATTTTGAAAACTTAAGTTAGTAGTTTCAAAATATACTTATAACTTATTGTTATTAATACAAAATGAGATATTAAAACATTCTTAGATCATGTTAAATATGTATATATACATATATATACACAAACGTATAATTATCATATATTGTATAGTTCGTGATATCATCGGTCAAACTAGACGGTCAAACGTTGTGTAAATCTCTTTTCGAAAACATAAGTCTCAACAATTTGGATTGCTTATCATGTTGGTAAGGTTTAATTTATGTAAATATTAATCTTATAAGTATAGAACGATCGAAAAAATGCGGGTCATTACAATGTCCAAAGTCCCCAACCAGAAAAGATATATGCGAAGGCTTCTCTCTACGAAGGAAAGGATACCAGACTCCAACAAAATTCCACTGAGTGAAGAATGCTCAGCATTGCTCAGAAACTCTCTACCCAAGAAGCTAGGAGATACGGTGAAATGACCCGTCCAAATCCATATGAACGAATACATCAACATTTGGTCCCATTGCGAGGTATTAACCTCTATATGATACATTTTGTAAACAATGCATTCATTTTTAAAAGACAAACTTTCATTACAACGAAAGTTAATAGGTATGCATACCATTTTAAAATACATCCACTCTATACTAATGATATAACTATGTTTCTCAATATAAATGACTAATCTGTCATTTATTTAATATCAATATTTTTGAACTTAAATGACTTGAATGCAACGTCTTTTGAAATATGCCATGAATGACTCCAAGTAATATCTTTAAAATGAGCAAATGCACAGCGAAAGATTTCTTTCATACCTGAGAATAAACATGCTTAAAAGTGTCAACCAAAAGGTTGGTGAGTTCATTAGTTTATCATAATCCATTATTTTCATAATTTTAATAGACCACAAGATTTCATTTTTCATTTTCATAAACGTCATACAGGCATATAGTTATCTGTATAAAAATCATTCGTATGATGAACACCTGGTAACCGACATTAAAATAATGCATATAGAATATCCCCCGCATACTCGCAAGTATGCTATATACCGGCAATCGCAATCACCATTTAAATCGAAGTACTAAAGCAGTTCATATCTCTGACTGGGGCTGGTTAGTGCCCATAGATCTACCTTTAGGATTCGCGTCAATTAGGGGCCATTTCCCTAATTCTTAGGTTACCAAGTTAAAGGGGCGATATTCGGTATAATAATCCAACCATAGAATGTAGTTTCAAGTACTTGTGTCTATTTTGTAAAACATTTATAAAAGCAGCACATGTATTCTCAGCCCAAAAATATATATAAAAAGGAAGTAATGAAACTCACGATACTGTATTTCATAGTAATAATGCATATGACTGCACTGAACAAGTGCATGTTTGTATGTATTAATATCTATGATAATAATTAAACAAGTTTATGTATTATTATTTGTAATATACTTGTTATTTTAATAAGTTGTATGTGATATTAAATATCTTATTTTAATTCTATATATCTTAAGTATTTAATATTTATTTTCATAATACATTTATTAACATTAATATATTAATTACTTATTAAGGTAGTTTAATAATATAATATTTATCATTTAATATCCTATAATAATAGTGAAAATTTATATTAAGATTTATATATGATAAAAATATATACTTGTATTTTAATTGATGTAATTACATATAGCTCATTTAACATTATTTTACTGATAAAAATATAAAGATTGTAATATTAATATAATTGTATTACATGTAGAAAATATATTTTTGTATCAAATATTTATTTGATAAAATAATATTAATACAGAACTAAAGTTGTATTATTTTGTAATAATAATAATAATAATAATAATAATAATAAGTATTATTATTATATTTGCTAATGATAATAATAATTTTAATAATAAATAATAATCATTTATAGTAAGAATAATATCATAATTATAATATTATTAATGATAATTATAATAAAAATAATGTTATTAAAAGTATATAATAATCATGTTAATATTAATAATGATGATATTATTAATACTAATAATATTAATAAAAATGATAAGTTTTAATAAAAATGATAATAATGATAATTTTAATAAAAATGATAGTTTTAAAATTTATAATTTTTAATAATGATATTTTCTAATAAAAACAATAATTTTTAATAATAATAATAATTTTTAATAGAAATGATAGTTTTAATAAAAATGATCAATTTTAAATGATAATTAGTAATAACGATGTTTTAAATGATAATAGTAATGATAATTTTAATAAAAAAAATAATGATAATTTATCTAAATTGTAACCTTAACAATATTCTTAACTAATTCCTAATAACTATATTTATTATCTCATAATCATCTAAATCAGTAGCTTTTAGTCATCACAATTTCATAAGCATAATCATGATATTAATAATAATAATAATAATAATAATAATAATAATAATAATAATAATAATAATAATAATAATAATAATAATAATAATAACAACAAGATAATAATAATAATAATAATAATAATAATAATAATAATAATAATAATAATAATAATAATAATAATAATAATAATAATAATAATAAAAGTGATGAGAGTTATACCATCCTAATCTCATTGCCATCGACTCGTTATCATCATTATACCCATAACCTCCTTAGCCATAACCCATAATTTCCTTAGCTTTAACCCGTTTGAAAACCGTTTTGAAATCACTCGCTCATAACCTCGTCGTAGTATTTTATGTATAATACTAATAATAATAATATTAATACTACTAATAATACTAATAAGATTAATAATAATCTTTAATAATAATAATAAATTAAATAAATATTACGGAGTATAGAGATAGAGAGAATTGAGAATTGTGAATGAATCGAGCAGAAACACGATCGAGCTTTAAAGGCTTTTCTGAAAAATGACCCATCACAATTGCGATGAGTCCCTTCACATTTGGGTCGCAATTGCGACCCTGTTGGTGGTCCGTGACATATTGCTTGTTTTATCCTGCCGACAGTTTTAATATATATAAATATATATATTTAATCTTTATAATTATTTATATATTATATTATATTCACGTGCATAGTTGACTTGTAATTTTTGCTCCAATGACTTGTACATTGACGCTTGACTTATGTCCCGGTTCCAGTTTTTCGAACATCCTTTCGTACGCTTTGTAAACTTGTACTTTACGTTTCGTGACATGTACCTTTATCAATAATTAGACTTAATTCACCGATAAATTATATTATTCGAAATTCAACTTATACTTTTGAGTGTTTTGGTCATTTGCTTCTTTAAATCATCATCTCATTATTTATTAATATATATATAATAATATTATTTTAAATCAAAACATTTTATATCTAATTTAATATTATATTTTATCACATTGTAAAAAATATATATATTTTCATTTAGAAATATAAATTTGTACATATTATATATAATTGAAATATTTATTTAATAATATAATATTTAGTTTTTCAAAACTACTTATATTTCAAAGTTTATTATAATTTAAAATCGTTTAAATAATAGAAATTATTATAACACATAACGTTCACACTTTAAAACTTAAATTGATATAATTCATTTATGCACTTGCGTTTATAAGTTCAATTTAACTTATTTAAATATCAACCGAATCAATAAACGAGTGCTATTATTGTTTACTAAATAACTTGAAACTATATATATATATTTATTTAATATACATAGATACGTTTTTAAATATACATTGCATGTTATTTATTAATTCAAATAATTGCTATTCCAACTTATTGTATATACATATTCAAATTACGTTATTTAAACAAAAACATTTTAGTAATCAAATTCTATTGTATCAAAAACATTTTCACACATTTGAAACTAAATTACATAAATATTATAAAACTTAGTTTTCCTAAAACTAATTGTATTCAAAATCATTCATTTAACAGATTATGTTTGTTATATCATAAAACATTCTACGAATGTAAAATCATATATAAAGGATAACGGTTTTCAGATTTTAATCTACGGTTTGCTCGTGAATCGCAGGGTATAGTTCAATGTAAAATTAAATGTATGAAATCATTTTAACATGTTAACTTAATTATCTTGTCGACATCTATTATCTAAATTGTTTACACTCTATGTTCTTACTTTTAAATATTATGAAGGCTAAATAATTAACACGTCAAAACACATGAGGAAATTAATGTAAAGCCTGAACCTCCACTAACTTTTGTCTAACTCTCGTTATTTGACACTTTGTTCTCACTTGTAAATTATATTATTATCTATTCCAAATACTGTTAAAAGGAAAAGATTTTTTAAATCAAAGTGGACCTCACAACAGAGACCCGTAACCATATTATAATATTTATGGAATTGATAAATGTATAAAAATATCTTTTAATTCAATTGTTTAGCATTATCTTTTAACTCTGTAGTTAAATATATCAATTAGATATTCAAACCAATAAGTCTAATGTACAGTATCATAACTTTAATACTTTGTTAACATTTTTGAGTTATCATGTATGTATATATATATATATATATATATATATATATATATATATATATATATATATATATCTATTTACACATAATTGTTCGTGAATCGTCGAGAATAGTCGAAGGGTAATTGAATTGTTCAAAAATTTTGAGATTCAACTTTACAGACTTTGCTTATCGTGTCGGAAACATTAAATCATTTAAAGATTAAATTTAAATTTGGTCGGAAATTTCCGGGTCATCACATACGGGCCGATTCATTTTTCCATGTTCAATCTACCAATCTGGAACCATTCATGCACTAGCAGATTTAGGAGCAAGTATGTGACGACCCGGAAATTTCTGACCAAATTTAAATTTAATCCTTATATGATCTCGAGACGATAAACAAAGTCTGTAATATTGATTCTCAAAATTTTTGAACTATTGTTATATATTCAGTTAACCTTTGACTATTGACCGACGATTCACGAACAACTATTTGTAAATGGACATGTATATAAATATATATATACAATAATTTGGAATATTAATTATTAGAATTAAATATATAAATAACTTGCAACATGTATTTAAAAACGTATTTATGTATATTGAATATATATATATATATATATATATATATATATATATATATATATATATATATATATATATATATATATATATATATATATATATATATATATATAGTTTCAAGATATTTGGTAAACGATAGAAACATTCGTTTATTGATTCGATTGATATTTAAAGAAGTTAACTAGAACGTTTAAGAAGTTAAAATAAATGCCAGTACATAAATGAATTCTATTAATTTAAGTTTTGAAGTGTAAGCGTTATATGATATAATAATTTCTATTATTTTAAATTATATATAATGATCTTTGAAATATAATTAGTTTCGAAAAACTAAATATTATATTATTAAATAAATATTTCAATTATATATAGTATATACAAATTTATATTTTTAAATGAAAATATACATATATTTTACAATGTGATTAAATAAGATATTAACTTAGTCATAAAACGATTTGATTTAAAATAATATTATTATATATATATATATATATATTAATAAATAACGAGACGATGATTTAAAGAAGAAAATGACCAAAACACTCAAATGTATAAGTTACATTTCATGTAATATAATTTATTGGAAAATAAGTCTAATTATTGATAAAGGAATACGTCGCGAAACGTAAAGTACAAGTTTTCTTAGCGTACGAGAGGACGTTCGAAAAACTTGAACCGGGAAATTAGTTGAGCATCAATGTACAAGTCATCGGAATAAAAATTACAGATCAACCATGAACGTGAATAAAATATAATATTTAATTAATTATAAAGATTAAATATATTATAATTTTATATTAATTAATTAAAATGTGTGTCGGCAGCCATAAAATATTGAATGTGAATTGGCCACAGTAGCCATGCGATCGCATGGCTGTAACCCTCAAAACCCATGCGATCGCATGGGTGTTATGTGCAGCTCACATCTTTAAAAGTCGATCGTTTTCTGCTCGAATCACTTCACAAATTCAATCTCTCTCTGAACTCTATATTACTCCGTATTTATTTTATTATTAATTATTATTATTAATCCAAATATATTATTAGTAGTATTAGTATTATTATTATTAGTATTATACATAAAATACTACGACGAGGGTACGTGCGAGGGATATCAAAACGGGTTTTTAAATGGGTTTGAGCTATGAAAATTATGAGATATAACTAAGGAGGTTATGGGTATGATGATATTGACGAGGCTATAACGATAAGATTAGGATGGTATAACTCTCGTCACTTTTATTATTATTATTATTATTATTATTATTATTATTATTATTATTATTATTATTATTATTATTATTATTATTATTATTATTACCTTGTTATTATTATTATTATTATCATTATTATTATTATCATTATGATTATATGATTGTGAAATAGAATATGACTAAGAGCTACCAATTTGGATATAATAAATATAGTTATTATGATTTAGTTAAGATGCTGTTAAAGTTATGACTTAGATAGAATTATCATTTTTATCATTATTAGAATTATCATTAATTTTAGTATTATTATCAAAATGATTATTATAATTATTATCATTGATATTATTACTAAAATTATCATTATTATTAAAAATTAACATTTTTATCAAAACTATCATTTTTATTATTTTTATCATTATTATTATTATTAAAAGAATCATTAATATTAAAATTATCACTTTCATTAAAATTATCATTTCTAATGGAAATATCGCTTTTATTATAAAATATTATTATTATTATCATTTTAGAAATATTATTATTAAAAATTATCATTATTGATAGAATTATTATTTTTATAAAATATGATTATTATTATCTTTATTACGATAATTATGATTAGTGAATATTATTATTAAGATAATTTATAATATCGAAATTGTTATTATCATTAAAGTATCATTATTAGTTATTATCATTTAAAATTTATCATTATTATTAAAACTATCATTTCTATTAAAAATTATTATTATTATTATTAAAAATTACCATTTTTGTTAGAAAGTATTATTATTAAAAATTATAATTTTTAAAATTATCATTTTTATTAAAATTATCATTATTATCATTTTTATTAACAAGTATCATTTTTATTAATATTATTAGTAATATTAATATCATCATTATTATTATCATTGTTATTATCATTAACATGATTAATATTTTTATTATCATTATCATTAATATTATTATTATTATGATATTAGAATTACTACAAATGCTTATTATTTACTATCAAAATTATTATTATCATTAGTAAATATAATTATTGTTATTATTATTATTATTATTATTATTATTATTATTATTATTATTATTATTATTAAAATAATAATAATTATTATTATTACAAAACAATACAACTTTTGTCCGTTATTATTATTAATATTATTTTATCAAATAAATATTTGATACAAAGATATATTTACTACATGTAATACAATTATATTAATAATACATATCATTATATTTTTATCATTAAAATGATATTAAGTAAACGTTATATAAATTATGTTACTTGGTATATAAAAATATATTTTTATCATATATAAATCTTAACATAAATTTTTATTATAAATATATTATAATGAATGGTAAATATTAACTACGTAAAGTATATAGAATTAATATAAACTATTTGATATCACATAATATTTTTATATAATATTAACTAAGTTACACATAATATATATATAAAACACATTTTGAGATATTATACAAATATATATATATATATATATATATATATATATATATATATATATATATATATATATATATATATATATATATATATATATATATATATATATATATATATATATGAATATTAATTCTAAAACATTATATAATATTTCTAGACAAAAACATATGATATTTATAATAAATGACTTATATTATTACTCTAATAAAAATCTGATATATAAATATTAATTAATTATTTAAAATATATAAATAAAGATATTTAAATTATATAATAACGTGACATATGAATAAATAAATATAACAAGTATATTAATATTATTAATATATAACCTTGTTGTATGTTTTTAATATATATAACTGATATATAGGTTCGTGAATCCGAGGCCAACCCTGCACTCGTTCAGTGCCGTCATATGTGTAATTGCTACGAAATACAGCATCGTGAGTTTCATTACTCCCATTTTATATATATTTTTTGGCTGAGAATACATGCGCTGCTTTTATAAATGTTTTACAAAATAGACACAAGTACTTGAAACTACATTCTATGGTTGGATTATTATACCGAATATCGCCCCTTCAACTTGGTAACCTAAGAATTAGGGAAATGGCCCCTAATTAATGCGAATCCTAAAGGTTGATCTACGGGCACTAATGTGATGACCCGAAAATTTCCGACTAAATTGACACTTAATCTTTATATGATCTCTACACGATAAGCAAAGTCTGTAATATTGATTCTCAAAAATTTTGAACTATTGTTATATATTCAGTTAACCTCGATCAACTATTTGTAAATAGATATATATATATATATAAAATAAATTGAAATATTAATTATTAGAATTAATTATAAATAACTTGCAACGTGTATTTAAAAACGTGTTTAAGTATATTGAATATATATATATATATATATATATATATATATATATATATATAATTTCAAGTTATTTAATAAAACAATAGTAACATTCGTTTAGTGATTCGATTAATATTTAAATAAGTTAATTAGAACGTCTGAAAAATAAACGCTAGTACATATATAAATTATATTAATTATAAGTTCTAAAATGTAAACGTTATGAGATGTAATAGCTCTCATTATTTAAACGATTTTAGAATATATATATATATATATATATATATATATATATATATATATATATATATATATATATATATATATATATATATATATATAAAATAAACTTTAAATATATATTTAAAAACTAAACGTTAGATCGTTAAATAAAGATTTACGATTAGATATATAAAATTTCTAAACAATGATATATATATATATTTTACAACATAATAAAATATAATGTTAACTTAAATATAAAATATTTTGATAATATATTTTTCTTGTAAAGATTTAAAATAATATTATTAAATATACTTGGATAGATAACAAGACATTGATTTAAAGAAGCAAATGACCAAAACACTCAAATGTATAGGTTACATTTCAGGAAATATAATTTATTGATGAATAAGTCTAATTATTGATAAAGGTACACGTCGCCAAACGTAAAGTACAAGTTTTCTCAACGTACGAAAGGACGTTCGAAAAACCGGAACCGAGACATTATTCGAGCGATAACGTACAAGTCATTGGAACAAAAATTACAAGTTAACTATGCAAGTAAATCTAATATAATATTTAATTAATTATATAAATTAAATCTGTTATATATATTAAATAATAAAATCGTCGGTAGCCCACGTGAAAAATGGGACTGAGCTGGGACAGGGTGCTCCACGATCGCAGCCCTGTTACCCTTATTTGCTTCGCGATCGCGGAGATAAAGGAATCATAAATTCCTATAAAGCTTGATATAAACTTGACATATACGATTGCCATTTTTATTGTCGTTACCGGGGAACCTTTTATATCCCACCATATTAGCAGTAAACGTACCAGCGGCTCCGTTACTTTACAACTTAAATCCCTCTGAAATATCACTATCATTATTCATTGAAATCCATCATATACTCATCAACGTCTTGTAACGATAATTGTCATACCATATACCAGGATGCATCAATCATTATTCGCAACATTTCTACGTCTATCTCCTGGAATTCTGAAAGCACCCCAACCTGCGAATTAGTTCTTTGAGCTTTGAAAATGCTGAAGAAGCAGCAAAAACTGTAAACGACCTTAACAATCAAAAGTTTGACGATAGAGAATAGAGTGTTGGAAACGCTCAACAGAAAATTTGATACTGGAAAGCGGATTAAGCAAAACTATGAAGGAGACTGTGAACAAATCACAAGGACAAAACTTGTACATAAAGAATCCAGATGATTCTGTATCCGATAAAATCTTTAGCGAATATCCTGCTCCTTACTTATTTTATATTCTTGCGGAAGAGTTTTTTTCTCATCAACCTTTGATCTTAGAAATTCCAAAAATATCATCATAAATATCCTTGATATTTCTGAGGATATTTTCATAATTATTCTTGCCCGAAATTATTTATCTCTTCGTGCTATCCGTATTACATCTTATAGGAAACTGTTTTAGTTTCTAAAATTTCTATAAACTTCGAGTTTAAAATATGAATGTTTTTGAAGTAGTGTTGGGAACTGAAGCATGAGTTAGTATAATATAATGACGCCTGATCAACGTGGTTATATTACAGTAAGTCATGCTGAGTTTCTAATGGAACGTGATGATTCACAGATTATACCATCATCATGTGCCATGTTACACGATTCTTTCATTCTATTTAACCTCTAAACATATCAAAAACATATTTTCTTGATAGTTCTATTTTTTCGTGATACCGGTATTTTACCAAATTAAATCGTGCTATTACAATTCCTTTCTGCTTAGAACATTAGTTATGTTCATTCGAAATTTCATACCTACAAAATCGAGACGTCTTGATCGCTTTACTTAAAGTCGAAAAGAGAAAACAAAAGCATGGAGCTCCAAAATTTAAAAATATAAAGCACGATAACAATACAGAAATTACAAACCGTGTATATCAATGCGTATAGCAATATAAAGACACGGGAGAATGATAAATACAACAATCCCTAGAGCATAATAGAAATAAACAGATTCCTCTGGTGGGAGCTGGAAAAGAAGGATGATGGTGGCGAACGTTAATATTAGGTCAAGAACCAGAACTGGATTGAGAATTTTCACAATCTTTTGAATGTATGAATTGAGGGAAGAAAGTAGGGATGGTAAATATAATGAGACGGAAGAGGTCAATTTATAGAGGTAATATCAGACAGAGCAATCGATGCAGGTTATCGTATTTAATTAAAGAGGATCGTAATTTCCTTAAATTCTGAAGAATCAAATCTTATAGATTTCGAAGATTTTCTTTACATTCCTTGAAATCCAGAAATCAACTATGACTACGTCAAAAATTAAGACGAAACTTTATTTTTCTCAATTCCATCTTTTATGATAGCTTCATTCATACTCTTCGCGTAATTAAATTATTCTATCCACATTTTCGCAATGATGAAAAACTTTATATTTATTGAACTCATGCCATTCATAAATGAAACTCGACTCATTCAAGGTATACAAGATACTCCATTAATCTATTACCTTGATAATGATTATTTGAGCAATCGAATTCATGATGAGAATATATCATAGTTCTTGATACAAGAATAATCTTACTTCCATTATCAAACTTTCCTTCACTAATTTTCGGGATGAAATTTCTTTAACGGGTAGGTACTGTGACGACCCGGAAATTTTCGACCAAATTTAAACTTAATCTTTATATGATCTCGACACGATAAGCAAAGTCTGTAATATTGATTCTCAAAATTTTTGAACTATTGTTATATATTCAGTTAACCTTTGACTATTGATCGACGATTCACGAACAACTATTTGTAAATATATATATATATATATATATATATATATATATATATATAAATATATATATAAAATAAATTGGAATATTAATTATTAGAATTAATTATAAATAACTTGCAACGTGTATTTCAAAATGTGTTTAAGTATATTGAATATATATATATATATATATATATATATATATATATATATATAAAAGTTATTTAATAAAACAATAGTAACATTCGTTTAGTGATTCGATTAATATTTAAATAAGTTAATAAGAACGTTTGAAAAATAAACGCTAGTACATATATAAATTATATTAATTATAAGTTCTAAAATGTAAACGTTATGAGATGTAATAGCTTTCATTATTTAAACGATTTTAGAATATATATATATATATATATATATATATATATATATATATATATATATATATATATATATATAATAAACTTTAAATAAAGAATTACGATTAGATATATAAAATTTCTAAACAATGATATATATATTTTACAACATAATAAAATATAATGTTAACTTAAATATAAAATATTTTGATAATATATTTTTCTTGTAAAAATTTAAAATAATATTATTAAATATACTTAGATAGATAACAAGACATTGATTTAAAGAAGAAAATGACCAAAACACTCAAATGTATAGGTTACATTTCAGGAAATATAATTTATTGATGAATAAGTCTAATTATTGATAAAGGTACACGTCGCGAAACGTAAAGTACAAGTTTTCTCAGCGTACGAAAGGACGTTCGAAAAACCGAAATCGGGAAATTAGTCGAGCGACAACGTACAAGTCATTGGAACAAAAATTACAAGTTACCTATACACGTAAATATAATATAATATTTAATTAAATATATAAATTAAATATATTATATATATTAAATAATAAAACCGTCGGCAGCCCACGTGAAAAATGGGAGTGAGCTGGGATAGGGTGCTCCTCGATCGCGGCCCTGTTACCATTATTTACTCCGCTATCGCGGAGATAAAGGAATCACAAATTCCTATAAAACTCGATCACTTCTGCTCCGCAATTCAATCTTTCAATCTCTCTTCCCTGATCTCTCTGCACTGCGTATTATTTATTTAAATTATTATTTATATTATTATTATTATTATTATTAAAGATTATTATTATTAATCTAGTTATAATAATATTAGTAGTATTATTATTATTAGTATTATTACATAAAATACTACGACGAGGGTACGTGGGAGCGATATCAAAACGGGTTTTCGAGTGGGTTATAGCTATGGAAATCATGGGTTACGACTAAGGAGGTTATGGGTATAATGGTGATAACGAGTCAATGGCGATGAGATTAGGATGGTATAACTCTCGTCACTTTTATTATTATTATTATTATTATTATTATTATTATTATTATTATTATTATTATTATTATTATTATTATTATTATTATTATTATTATTATTATTATTATTATTATTATTATTATTATTATTACCTTGTTATTATTATTATCATAATTATGATTATATAATTGTGAAATAGAAAATGACTAAGAACCACCTATTTAGATAATAAATATAGTTATTTTGATTTTAGTTAAAATGCTGTTAAGTTATGGCTTAGATAGAATTATCATTTTTATCATTATTAGAATTATCGTTTATTTTAGTATTATAATTAAAATGATTATTATAATTATTATCATTGATATTATTAATGAAATTATCATTATTACTAAAAATTAACATTTTTATAAAAACTATCATTTTTAATATTTTTATCATTATTATTATTACTAAAAGAATCATTAATATTAAAATTATCACTTTCATTAAAAATTATCATTTCTAATAGAAATATCATTTTTATTATAAAATATTATTATTATCATTTTAGAATTTTTATTATTAAAAATTATCATTGTTGATAGAATTATTATTTTTTTATAAAATATTATTATTATTACCCTTATTATGATAATTATTGTTAGTGAATATTATTATTAAGATAATTTATAATATCGAAATTGTTATTATCATTAAAGTATCATTATTAGTTATCATTTAAAATTTATCATTGTTATTAAAACTATCCTTTTTATTAAAAATTATTATTATTATTAAAATTATCATGTTTGTTAGAAAATATCATTATAAATCTTAAAACTATCATTTTTGTTAAAATTATCATTTTCATTAATATTATTAATAATAACAATATTATTATCATTATTATTATCATTAACATGATTATAATATTTTTATCATTATTATCAATATTATTATTATTATAATGTTAGTATTACTACAAATGATTATTATTTACTATCAAAATTAGTATTATCATTAGTAAATATAATTATTGTTATTATTGTTATTAAAATAATAATGATTATTATTATTACAAAATAATACAACTTTTATTCATTATTATTATTATTAATATTATTTTATCAAATAAATAATTGATACAAAGATATATTTACTACATGTAACACAATTATATTAATAATACATATCACTATATTTTTATCATTAAAATGATATTAAGTAAACTTTATAAATTATAGTACTTGATATATAAAAATATATTTTTATCATGTATAAATCTTAACATAAATTTTTATTATTAATATATTATAATGAATGGTAAATATTAAATACTTAAAGTATATAGAATTAATATAAACTATTTGATATCACATAATATTTTATTAACTAAGTTACACATAACATATATAAAACACAATTTGAGATATTATATAAATACATATATGAATAATAATTTTATATAATATTTCTAGACAAAAACATATGATAATTATAATAAAGGACTTATATTATTACTTTAATAAAAGTCGGATATATAAATATTGATTATTATTTAAAATATATAAAATGACTATATTTAAATTATTTATTAACATGACATATAAATCATTAAATATAATAAGTATATTAATAATATTAATACATAAACTTGTTATATGTTTCAATATATATAACTGATATATAGGTTCGTGAATCCGAGGCCAACCCTGCAATTGTTCAGTACCGTCATATGTATTTTTGCTACGAAATACAGTATTGTGAGTTTCATTACTCCCTTTTTATATATGTTTTTGGGCTGAGAATACATGCGATGTTTTACAAAATGTTTTACGAAATGGACACAAGTACTTAAACTATATTCTATGGTTGGATTACGAATACCGAATATCACCCCTTTTTAGCTTGGTAGCATAAGAATTAGGAAAATGGCCCCTAATTGACGCGAATCCTAAAGATAGATCTATGGACCTTGACACGTCCTATTCGGGTTACGAATGCTTTAGTACTTCGATTGATATATACTGATTGCGACGGCCGGTATATAGCACGCACATTGTGAAATGCCAGTATGCGGGGGATATTCTATATACATCATGTTAGTTCGGTTACCAAGTGTTCACCATATGAATGATTTTATCTTTATGCAGATTGCGAAATGCCTGTATAATGATTATGGAAATGAAAATAAAAATGAAAATCTTTTGGTCTATTAAATTGTTGGAAATGAATATTGATGATAAACTAATGAACTCACCAACCTTTTAGTTGACACTTTTAAGCATGTTTATTCTCAGGTATGAAAGAAATCTTCCACTGTGCATGAAACAGCCCGTCCAAATCCATATGGATGAATACAATAACATTTGGTCCCATTGCGAGGTATTGACCTCTATATGATAAGTTTTACAAACATTGCATTCGTTTTTAAACGACAACTTTCATCACAACGATAGTTGACAAGTATGCATACCATTTCACAATATAACCAAACTATAAATGACTTAATCTGTCATTTACTTAATAATATAATCTTTTTGAACTCAACGACTCGAATGAAACATCTTTAGAAATATACCAAGAATGACTCCACGTAATATCTTTAATTTGAGCAAATGCACAGCGGAAGATTTCTTTCATACCTGAGAATAAACATGCTTAAAAGTGTCAACCAAAAGGTTGGTGAGTTCATTAGTTTATCATAAATATTCATTTCCAATAATTTAATAGACCACAAGATTTTCATTTTCATTTTCATTTTCATAAATATTATACAGGCATTTTGCAATCTGCATAAAGATAAAATCATTCATATGGTGAACACCTGGTAACCGAACTAACAAGATGCATATAGAATATCCCCCGCATACAGGCATTTCGCAATCTGCATGCTATATACCGGCCGTCGCAATCAGTATATATCAATCGAAGTACTAAAGCATTCGTAACTCGAATGGGACGTGTCAAGGTCTATAGATCTATCTTTAGGATTCGCGTCAATTAGGGGCCATTTCCCTAATTCTTAGGCTACCAAGCTAACAAGGGGCGATATTCGGAATTCGTAATCCAACCATAGAATATAGTTTCAAGTACTTTTGTCTATTTTGTAAAACAATTATAAAAACAGTGCATGTATTCTCAGCCCAAAAATATATATAAAAAGGGAGTAATGAAACTCACTTTCACAGATTTTCAATTCGTCGAAAATCAGACTTAGCCACGGATCGATTCACGAACCTATAACAATTATATACATATATATATATATATATATATATATATATATATATATATATATATATATATATATATATATATATATATATATATATATATATATATATATATATATATATATATATCAAAGTATGATAGAAATATATTCACATCATATTTTTATTTACATGTTAATGATTTAAGTTGTCAAGTTAGTAGTCCAACGTTAGTAGTCCAATGTTATTAGTCCAATGTTAGTAGTCCATATATATAGTCCAAAATATCACCCTGGAATAATCAAGACGTATTGCATAAGAATCAATCACAACCCATTGTACAACTATTGTCTTTGAAGTAATCTCGACGTATTGTGTACATGTGTCTTACGATTTATCTGACGTATTGTATATGTATTGTGTAAGACCCAATCACGACCCATTGTACAACTATTGTCTTTGAAGTAATCTCGACGTATTGTGTACATGTGTCTTACCATTTATCTGACATATTGTATATGTATTGTCTAAGACCCAATCACGACCCATTGTACAACTATTGTCTTTGAAGTAATCTCAACGTATTGTGTACATGTGTCTTACGATTTATCCGACGTATTGTATATTGTCTCGGGATTAACCAAGACTAGTATAGTACAAGGAAAATAGTCAAGACATGTATAAATGCATGTATAATACAGAAAAAGTTAGCTAGAATATGGTTAGTATAGATTTTATAAAAACAATCCCGTAGTCATTTTAGCCATTTTTAACCAATATTGTTTTGCCCATAACTTCTTCGTTACAAATCGGTTTTGAGTGAATCAAATTGCTATGGTTTTGTAATGAACTCTAATTTATAGAACTAAACTAAAAAAGTGGTGGTTTATAGTCGAAAGAATGACACCTTGATGACCATTTTGAAAAAAAAACATGTTTCTACTTTGAGTTTAACCACCATTTTTAGATATATTATTATGTTCATATGAAATAACATTTTCTCAGAAAACCAACTTTAAATTTAAAGTTTAAGATAGTTTTTTTTAATTATCCAACCCGAAACAGCCCCCGGTTTTACTACGACGACGTATGTTCTTCGTGTTTTCTAGTTTTAAATCCTTAAGTTAGCATATCATATAGATATAACACATGTGTTTAGTTATTTTTAAAATTCAGGTTAGAAGGATTAATTTTGTTTGCGAACAAGTTTAGAATTAACTAAACTATGTTCTAGTGATTACAAGTTATTTTCTTCGAATAAGATAGTTATATAAGTATGAATCGAATGATGTTATGAACATCATTACCACCTCAAGTATAGTAGGTAAACCTACTGGAAATGATGAGAAATGATCTTGAGCTTCAAAGGATCTTTGATAGCTTGGAAGTTCTTGAAGTAGAATCATGGAACGAAAACAAGTTCAAGTAAGATTACTACTTGACTTAAGATAGTTATGTTTATAGAAATCGAATCAAAGTTTGAATATGAATATTACCTTGATTTAGAATGATAACCTACTGTGAATAATAAGAGTTTCTTGATCTTAGATGATTACTTGGAATGGACTAGAAAGATTGAAGGTAATCTTGCAAACTTGAAAGGATTTTCGAAGTGTTCTTGAAGAGTTCTTCCTATGATAATTATAGCTTGATTATTGAAGTAGTTTTTGATGTAGATGATGATTAGTTTACTGAAAATTTCATTCTCTAGGGTGTGTGTGTCTTTTGAGAGAGAATTAGAAAGAAAATTAGAAATGAAATGAAGTGAATGGTGAGTGGTGAGTGATGAGTGGGGTTAAAGGAGTTCTTGTTTTGTTTTCTTGCTCATAAGTCATGCTAGTTGTCTAATGGTTAGTTCCACATGTTTGTTGACTAATTGAGGGCTGCTAAGAGCTGATCATTTGAGTGTATATACCAATAGTATATACATCTAAAAGCTGGGTATTATACGGGTGAAAATACCGTATGAATACGAGTAGAATTCTTGATGAAAACGAATGGGAATACGATTATAACTATCTTTGTTAAGTATAAGTATTTTGATATATGTCTTTAAGTCTTTCAAATGTGTATTAATACTTCTTAATACTTTACATATATATATACATTTTAATTAAGTCGTTATTTTGTCGTTAATCGTTACATGTATATATTGTTTCGAAACCCTTAAGTTAGTAGTCTCATTTTATGTATATAGTTCATTGTTAATACACTTAATGATATACTTAATTATCATTTTATAATGTTAAACATAATGTATTAATATATCTTAATACAATACATATGTATTTATTTTAATTAAGACGTTATTACATCGATAACGTTACATATATATCTTGTTTCGAATTCCTTAATTTAGTAGTCTCATTTTATGTATAAAACCCATTGTTAATATACTTAATGTGATACTTACTTATCATAATACCATGTTAAATATATATATATATATATATATATATATATATATATATATATATATATATATATATATATATATGTCCATATATATATCAACATGTCGTTTTTACAAGTTTTAACGTTCGTGAATCGTCGGACAAACTGGGTGGTCAAACGTTTATGTAAAATTCTTTTAAATTAATCAAGTCTTAAAAAGTTTGATTGCTTAACATGTTGGAAACATTTATATATATGTAAATATCAATCTCAAATATATACATATATTTATATACATATCTTATTTTCAAATAGTGGTTCGTGAATCGTCCGGAAAAGTCGAAGGTTACATGAACACAGTTCTAAATTTTTGAGATTCAACTTAATAGACTTTGCTTATCGTGTCGGAAACATTAATTCATTTAAATATTAAGTTTAAATTTGGTCGCAAATTTCTGGGTCGTCACAGTACCTACCCGTTAAAGAAATTTCGTCCCGAAATTTGGTTAAGAAAAGTTTGATAACGAAAACCAGAATATTCTCGTATCAAGGAATATGATATAACTTGAATTCTCATCATGAATTCGATTGTTCCTATAATCATTATTAAGGAAATAGATTAATGGAGTATTTTGAATACCTTGAATGAGTCGAGTTCCGTTTATGAATAGCACGAGTTCAATAAATATAGAGTTTTTCATCTTTGCGAAAATATGGATAGAACAATTCGATTACGCGAAGAGTATGAATGAAGCTATCGTAAAAGATGGAATTGAGAAAATAAAGTTTCGTCTTAACTTTTGACGTAGTCACAGTTGATTTTCGGGTTTCAAGGAATGTAAAGAAAATCTTCGTAATCTATCTCAGATTTGATTTTTCGGGATTTAAGGAAATTAGGATCCTCTTTAATTAAATACGGTAACCTACCTCGATTGCTTTGTCTGATATTACCCCTATAAATTGACCTCTTCCGTCTCATTATTTTCACCATCCCTACCTTCTTTCCTAATTCATACATTCAAAAGATTGTGGAAATGCTCAATCCAGTTCTAGTTCTTGACCTAATACTGACGTTCGCCACCATTATCCTTCTTTTCCAGCTCCCACCGGAGGAAACAATTTATTTCTATTATACTCTCGGTATTGTTGTATTTATCATTCTCCCGTGTCTTTATATTGCTATACGCATTGATATACACGGTTTGTAATTTCTGTATTGTTATTGTGCTTTATATTTCGGAGCTCCATGCTTTTGTTTTCTCTTTTCGACTTTTAAGTAAAGCAATCAAGACGTCTCGAATATGTAGGTATTAAATTTCAAATTAACATAACTAATGTTCTAAGCAGAAAGGAATTGTAATAGCACGATTTAATTTGGTAAAATACCGGTATCACGGAAAAGATAGAACTATCAAGAAAATATGTTCTTGATAAGTTTAGAGGTTAAATAGAGTGAAAGGATCGTGTAACATGGCACATGACAACGGTATAATCTGTGAATCATCACGTTCCATTAGAAACTCTGCATGACTTACTGTAATATAACCACGTTGATCAGGCGTCATTATATTATACTAACTCATGCTTCAATTCCCAACACTACTTCAAAACATTCATAATTTAAACTCGGAGTTTATAGAAATTTAGAAACTAAAACAGTTTTCTATAAGATGTAATACGGATAGCACGAAGAGATAAATAATTTCGGACAAGAATATTTATGAAAATATCCTCAGAAATATCGAGGATATTTATGATGATATTTTTGGAATTTCTAAGATCGAAGGTTGATGAGAAAAATTATTCCGCAAGAATATAGAATAAGTAAGGAGCAAGATATTCGCTAAAGATTTCATCGGATATTGAATTATCTGGATTCTTTATGTACAAGTTTAGTCCTTGTGATTTGTTCACCATCTCTTTCATAGTTTTGCTTAATCCGCTTTCCAGTATCAATTTTTCTGTTGAGCGTTTCCAACACTCTATTCTCTATCGTCAAACTTTTGACTGTTAAGGTCGTTTACAGTTTTTGCTGCTTCATCAGCATTTTCAAACCCGGAGAGCTAATTCGCAGGTTGGGTGCTTTTCAGAATTCCAGAATTGGAGTACGTAAGTCCAGGAGATAGACGTCATATGTATATATGTAACTGTTAACATAGAAACACTGCAGAATCAATGATTGATGCTTCCTGGCATTGGTATGGCAGCTATCGTTACCAGGCGTGTGATGAGTACATGATAAAATTTCAAGGAATAAATATAGTGATTTCCAGAGAGGTTTAAGTTGCAGAGTAACGGAGTCGCTGGTACGTTTACCGCTAATATGGTGGAACATAAAAGGTTCCCCGGTAACAACGATAGAAAGACAATCGTATATGTCAATGTTTAATTAAGGCTTGTCCGAATGAAAAGTCGAAGTTTACTTGCTGAAGGTGTGACAAAACTGGATACTTGAAAAGGAATTACAAAGTTATTTTTAGTAATAATAATGCCGAAGGATTTATTACGGATACGTGTTAAAGTCTTA
Organism: Rutidosis leptorrhynchoides; assembly: GCF_046630445.1. Lineage (NCBI taxonomy): Eukaryota > Viridiplantae > Streptophyta > Magnoliopsida > Asterales > Asteraceae > Rutidosis > Rutidosis leptorrhynchoides. The sequence goes on from NC_092334.1 coordinate 543,082,152, forward strand.
CTTAGGTTTTGAGAGCTTTCCAGGTGTATGACTATAAGTATAACTCTTTCCTTCTATCGATATTGTGTGGTTGGTTCATCTTCTCATTTGTTCAATAGTTGAGGTGTTTTCAAAAATCATGAAGGGTTTGAACGTAGGTTGTAATCATTGATATACATGTGATGTTTAAAATGAATTCATTTAGGATTTTGAATATATTTCTAGGTTTTATGAATAAGAGTGATGTTCTAGTACAGTTTTGAATTCAAAGTATGGTTTTGAAAGGTGTAAGAATCTAAGAGTGATGTCATCTGTTATGTCTTGGATTCTGATATGTCAAAATTAGAATATGTAATTGAATCTGAATGAAAATGGTTGTTCTGATTTCTATGGAAGAATGTATATCGTTGTGAAAGTAGTGAGTATAGATAATGAATATCGAATAATTGAAGAGTGTACAGTGTAACATATTAATTGTGAACTTAAATATTTCTTGGTGGAAGATGTTGGTGTTCGTGAAATTCTTGTGAACTTCGTAAGGTACGAATGATATTTTCTAAAAAGTTTCAGGTACATCTAAAATGGAAGTGTAAAATCAAACTTATAATTGAATAATACACTTGGTTTATTAGGGGATAGAATTCTTTGAGGTGATGCAGAGATTTAGGTTGTTAACGAAAGATGTATATCATGGCATTTTAGTAATGTGAATTAATCGAGTAGTATTTACCCTTCAAAATTCACACGTATCAGATTAGTATGAAAAGATATAATATGGTTTCAAAATTCATATATAAAATATATATATATATATATATATATATATATATATATATATATATATATATATATATATATATATATATATATATATATATATATATATATATATATATATATATATATAAATTCTTTAGAAAGAATGAGTTAATATTTCATAACTCGATAGTATAATATTCTTATTGGTGATTGATGGGTTGATATCTGTGGTGGTTATGGAACTTACGGAGCTTGTGGTACTGCAGGTGTTGCTGATGATGGTGAGACTGCTGGTGATACATGTGCTGTTGATGGGGGTACTGGTGATGCCGGTGGTGTTGCTGGTGCTTGTAAGTTGTGCACCATATTCTCCAGATTGATTACTCGATCGCGAAGTTCGTTGACTTCTTCTATTACACCGGGATGATGGGTGGTCGGAATGAGTGGATGAATAAGGTTTAGAATAGTAGATATGACGTAATCGTTGCGAGCTATTCTGGAAATGAGGGTAAAGATGGTGTTTCGGACAGGTTCGCCGGTAAGTGCTTCAGGTTCTTCGCCAAGAGGGAAATTTGGTGGATGGAAGGGATCTCCTTCTTCTTGTCTCCACTGATTAAGTCGACTGCGAACCCATCCCCAATTCATCTAGAATTGGTGATTGCTGATTGGTTGGTCCATTCCGGTTACACTGCTTTCGGAGCTCAGGTAGAAATCCATATCGGAATAGCTGTCGGAATCTGAGTAACTTGAACTAGTTGCAGGATTCATCTTACACTGTTACATAAAGGATTTTTGATATGAAATGATTTTCGGATATCGGATGATATTCTATTTGCATAGAATACCTATATAGAGTACAAAGGATCCCGCAAATTACGGATGAATTTTTGGAAGCTGTCAGACAAAGGTTACAGTATCAGATATGCTTAGATATGAATTTATCTATACACTATCTATGTAGTAAATGCAGTAAGACATGTCTAGACTTAAGAATGATAAACAGGTTATTTTCAACAAGAAATGATAAGCAAAACTTTTTAACATGCAGACACGGTCGAAGTCCAGACTTACTAATGCATCATAATAACTATCAGTTAGACACACTAATGCAAGACCTGGTTCGCTAAGACCAAAGCTCTGATATCAACTGAAACAGCCCGTCCAAATCCATATGGACGAATACAATAACATTTGGTCCCATTGCGAGGTATTGACCTCTATATGATACGTTTTACAAACATTGCATTCGTTTTTAAAAGACAACTTTCATTACAACGATAGTTGACAAGTATGCATACCATTTCACAATATAACCAAACTATAAATGACTTAATCTGTCATTTACTTAATAATATAATCTTTTTGAACTCAACGACTCGAATGCAACATCTTTAGAAATATGCCAAGAATGACTCCACGTAATATCTTTAATTTGAGCAAATGCACAGCGGAAGATTTCTTTCGTACCTGAGAATAAACATGCTTAAAAGTGTCAACCAAAAGGTTGGTGAGTTCATTAGTTTATCATAAATATTCATTTCCAACAATTTAATAGACCACAAGATTTTCATTTTCATTTTCATTTTCATAAACATTATACAGGCATTTTGCAATCTGCATAAAGATAAAATCATTCATATGGTGAACACCTGGTAACCGAACTAACAAGATGCATATAGAATATCCCCCGCATACAGGCATTTCGCAATCTGCATGCTATATACTGGCCGTCGCAATCAGTATATATCAATCGAAGTACTAAAGCATTCGTAACCCGAATGGGACGTGTCAAGGTCCATAGATCTATCTTTAGGATTCGCGTCAATTAGGGGCCATTTCCCTAATTCTTAGGCTACCAAGCTAACAAGGGGCGATATTCGGTATTCGTAATCCAACCATAGAATATAGTTTCAAGTACTTGTGTCTATTTTGTAAAACAGTTATAAAAACAGTGCATGTATTCTCAGCCCAAAAATATATATAAAAAGGGAGTAATGAAACTCACTTTCACAGATTTTCAATTCGTCGAAAATCAGACTTAGCCACGGATCGATTCACGAACCTATAACAATTATATATATATATATATATATATATATATATATATATATATATATATATATATATATATATATATATATCAAAGTATGATAGAAATATATTCACATCATATTTTTATTTACGTGTTGATGATTTAAGTTGTCAAGTTATCAGTCCAACGGTAGTAGTCCAATGTTAGTAGTCCATATATATAGTCCAAAATATCACCCTGGAATAATCAAGACGTATTGTCTAAGAATCAATCACGACCCATTGTACAACTATTGTCTTTGAAGTAATCTCAACGTATTGTGTACATGTGTCTTACGATTTATCTGACGTATTGTATATGTATTGTGTAAGACTCAATCACGACCCATTGTACAACTATTGTCTTTGAAGTAATCTCGACGTATTATGTACATGTGTCTTACGATTTATCTGACGTATTGTATATGTATTGTCTAAGATCCAATCACGACCCATTGTACAACTATTGTCTTTGAAGTAATCTCGACGTATTGTGTACATGTGTCTTACGATTTATCCGACGTATTGTATATTGTCTCGGGATTAACCAAGACTAGTATAGTACAAAGAAAATAGTCAAGACATGTATAAATACATGTATAATACAGAAAAAGTTAGCTAGAATATGGTTAGTATAGATTTTATAAAAACAATCCCGTAGTCATTTTAGCTATTTTTAACCAATATTGTTTTGCCTATAACTTCTTCGTTACAAATCGGTTTTGAGTGAATCAAATTGATATGGTTTTGTAATGAACTCTAATTTATAGAAATAAAATAAAAAGTGGTGGTTTATAGTCGGAGTTACAGTTTACAAGTCTATTTATAAAGAGTAGTCATATTTGTCGAAAGAACGACACCTTGATGACCATTTTGAAAAAAAAACATGTTTCTACTCTGAGTTTAACCACCATTTTTAGATATATTATTATGTTCATATGAAATAACATTTTCTCAGAAAACTAACTTTAAATTCAAAGTTTAAGATAGTTTTTTTTAATTATCCAACCCGAAACAGCCCCCGGTTTTATTACGACGGCGTATGTCCAGTTTTACGGTGTTCTTCGTGTTTTCTAGTTTTAAATCCTTAAGTTAGAATATCATATAGATATAAAATATGTGTTTAGTTATTTTTAAAATTCAGGTTAGAAGGATTAATTTTGTTTGCGAACAAGTTTAGAATTAACTAAACTATGTTCTAGTGATTACAAGTTATTTCCTTCGAATAAGATAGTTATATAAGTATGAATCGAATGATGTTATGAAAATCATTAATACCTCAAGTATAGTAGGTAAACCTACTGGAAATGATGAGAAATGATCTTGAGCTTCAAAGGATCTTTGATGGCTTGGAAGTTCTTGAAGTAGAATCATGGAACGAAAACAAGTTCAAGTTAGATTACTACTTGACTTAAGATAGTTATGTTTATAGAAATCGAATCAAAGTTTGAATATGAATATTACCTTAATTTAGAATGATAACCTACTGTGAATAATAAGAGTTTCTTGATCTTAGATTATTACTTGGAATGGACTAGAAAGATTGAAAGTAATCTTGCAAACTTGAAAGGATTTTCGAAGTGTTCTTGAAGTGTTCTTCCTATGATAATTATAGCTTGATTTTTGAAGTAGTTTTTGATGAAGATGATGATTAGTTTATTGGAAATTTCGTTCTCTAGGGTGTGTGTGTTTTGAGAGAGAATTAGAAAGAAAATTAGAAATGAAATGAAGTGAATGGTGGGTGGTGAGTGATAAGTGGGGTTAAAGGAGTTCTTGTTTTGTTTTCTTGCTCATAAGTCATGATAGTTGTTTAATGGTTGGTTCCACATATTTGTTGACAAATTGAGGGCTGCTAAGAGCTGATCATTTGAGTGTATATACCAATAGTATATACATCTAGAAGTTGGGTATTATACAGGTGAAAATACCGTATGAATTCGAGTAGAATTCTTGATGAAAACGAATGGGAATACGATTATAACTATCTTTGTTAAGTATAAGTATTTTGATATATGTCTTTAAGTCTTTCAAATGTGTATTAATACTTCTTAATACTTTACATATATATACATTTTAATTAAGTCGTTATTTCGTCGTTAATCGTTACATGTATATATTGTTTCGAAACCCTTAAGTTAGTAGTCTCGTTTTATGTATATAGTTCATTGTTAATACACTTAATGATATACTTAATTATCATTTTATCATGTTAAACATAATGTATTAATATATCTTAATACAATACATATGTATTTATTTTATTTAAGACATTATTACATCGATAACCGTTACATATATATCTTGTTTCGAATTCCTTAATTTAGTAGTCTCATTTTATGTATATAACCCATTGTTAATATACTTAATGAGATACTTACTTATCATAATACCATGTTAAATATATATATATATATATATGTCCATATATATATCATCATGTCATTTTTACAAGTTTTAACGTTCGTGAATCGTCGGACAAACTGGGTGGTCAAACGTTTATGTAAAATTCGTTTAAATTAATCAAGTCTTAACAAGTTTGATTGCTTAACAAGTTGGAAACATTTATATATATGTAAATATCAATCTCAAATATATACATATATTTATATACATATCTTATTTACAAATAGTGGTTCGTGAATCGTCCGGAAAAGTCGAAGGTTACATGAACACAGTTCCAAATTTTTGAGATTCAACTTAATAGACTTTGCTTATCGTGTTGGAAACATTAATTTATTTAAAGATTAAGTTTAAATTTGGTCGCAAATTTCCGGGTCGTCACAGAGCAATTGCTCAATTTAAAGATATTACTTGGAGTCATTCATGCCATATTTCAAAAGACGTTACATTCGAGTCGTTGAGTTCAACAAGATTATATTAAAGTAAATGACAGATTAAGTCATTTGTAGTTTAGATATATTGTGAAATGGTATGCATATTTGTCAACTATCGTAGTAATGAAAGTTATTTTTTAAAAACGAATGCAATGTTTGTAAAACGTATCATATAGAGGTCAATACCTCGCAATGGGACCAAATGTTATTGTATTCGTCCATATGGATTTAGACTGGCCATTATAGTTAGTATCAGAGCGTTGGTCTTAGTAAAACATGTCTTGCATTAGTGTGTCTAACTAATAGTTGTTATGATGCATTAGTAAGTCTGGACTTCGACCGTGTCTGCATGTCAAAAAATTTGCTTATCATTTCTTGTCGAAAATAACCTGATTATCATTCTTAAGTCTAGACACGTCTTACTGCATTTATTGCATAGATAGTGTATAGATAAAATTCATATCTTAGCGTATCTGTTACTGTAAACTTTTCCTGACAACTTCCAAAAGTTCATCCGTAATTTGCGGGATCCTTTGTACTTTATATAGGTATTCTATGCAAATAGAATATCATCCGATATCCGAAAATCTTTTCACATCGAAAATCTTTTATCTAACCGTGCAAGATGAATCCTGCAACTAGTTCGAGTTCCTCAGAGTCTGACAGCTATTCCGATATGGATTTCTACCTGAGCTCCGAAAGCAGTGTAACCGGAATGGATTAACCAATCAGCCATCACCAATTCTGGATGAATTGGGGATGGGTTCGTAGTCGACTAAATCGATGGATACAAGAAGAAGGCGATCCCTTCCATCCACCAAATTTTCTTCTTGGCGAAGAACCTGAAGCACTTACCAGCGAACCTGTCTGAAACACCATCTTCACCCTCATTTTCAGAATAGCTCGCAACGATAATGTAATATCTACTATTCTAAACCTTGTTCATCCGCTCGTTCCAACCGCCAATCATCCCGGAATAATAGAAGAAGTCAACCAGCTTCGCACTTGAGTAATCAATCTGGAGAATTTCGTACACAACTTACAAGCACCAGCAACACCACCGGCATCGACAGTACCCCCAGCATCAACAGCACCTATACCACCAACAACACAAGTCTCAACATCATACGCCTCAACATTCCAATCTGTACCTCGAGCATAATCTTCATTCTACATATCGTTCTACATTATTTATCTTCTTTCTACCAATCGTTCTGTATTCATTTATCTTCATTTTAAAGCAAAATCCTTTCGTACAAACTATTAATGGTGAGAATATTTTAACGGGTAGGTAATACCCAAAAAATATTTTGATTTCGCATTAATATATTACAATTGTACATTCTTCAGTTCTAATTCAACTGTCAGTTACTATCCTACTTACAATCAAGGATATATGTATCCGTTCACCAAAGAACAACTATTTTCATTCAAATTCAATTTCATATTTGGATTTTGACATATCATAATCCAACAAGTGTGTGACGACCCGGATTTTTCCGACTACTTGATTATACTATCTACATGATTTAATAATTCCGACTTGATAAGCAATGAATTTTAATAAGTCTTGAACCTCCGGAAAGAGTTTTACACAAGCTTTTGGTCACCCTTTTATTCCTACGATTCACGAATGTCATAACTTATATTAATTATATATATGTATATATATATATATATATATATATATATATATATATATATATATATATATATATATATATATATATATATTTAACTTGAAAATATGATAATTAAATAGCTCATTAAGTATATTAAAAAGGTATTATATATACATTTTCATAGTACTAATTTAAAGAGTTTTCGAACAGTATATATGTTACTTTTTAAATGACGAAATTAACTTATGTTAAAATGTATTTACATACAATGTATTATGTTAAAATGTATTTACATACAATGGGTATAAATACACTTAATAATATACAAATACAGATAAGGGATAGCTATATTCGTATTTCCGTTCATTTTTCTTAAGAATTCTACTCGTATTTATACGGTATTTATACAGTATTTATACACGTATTATATGCAGCTTCTAGAAGTATTTACTATTGGTATATACCAATAGAAATCTGCATGATTGATATATTATGTCATGCATGACATTATCAATCTTATTATGTCATGCATGACTTCATCAATTTAACTTATACTTGATATTAGTCAAAAAAAGACAACATGAGTTGTCTATATATACCTTAAAAACGTTTTTATGCATACACCCATTTTTCCATTCCATTTTCTCATTCATACTCTCTAAATTCTCTCTCAAAATACTCCCATCTTTATACTAGATCATCCCCAAGCACTTTCTTCATCTTTTAGCTTCAAAAACAATCTATAATCATCATATAAGAAGCAATCAAGAACACTTACTTTGATTCAAGTTTTGCTTCCAAGTTTGGTTATCTTTAAGCACCAATTCAAAGAGTCTTTCAAGCTATAGAAATCCTATTCATATTCAGCTACTTACCTTTCTTAAATCAAGGTATTAGCCTTACCAAAACTCTTGTTCAATTCATATGATTATAGCTATATATATAAGAATTCATAACTAATAACTACTAGAACATAGTTTAGTTAATTTTAAACTTATTTGGAAAACTAATCTAATCTTTCTAACTTAACTCTAATAACACTTATTTATATGTATTATGATGTTATATTAAGATATTATAAGAACTTATAACTTGTACATATGAAGAACACCTTAAAAACTATATTAACCATATCCTTGCTAACTTTTCCTATATCCTATATATATTTGGACATGTTATCATTAGTATAACAAAATATTATAATCTTGGTTGATTCCGAGCTTGTATATATATAATAATCTTGGTACGTTCCATGACAATACGTATACAATATGTTTTGATAAATCCTAAGTCAATACGTGTCTGGATTAATGCAAGACAATATGTACACAATACGCCGTGGGGTAATTCTAAGATTATATATATATACCGATTATTGGACTGTTGGACTTTTCGGACTATTTTAGACTTTTCGGACTATTTTGGACTACTAACAATGGACTACTAACAAAGGACTACTAACAATGGACTACTAACATAAAATGTTAAAAATTATTATATAAGTATTCTATGAACTTGCTATATTAATTTTGTTCACACGTATTATTATAAGAATCATTATTATTGTTATAGGTTCGTGAATCTAAGGACGTCGGCTGTATTTTAATAAGTTGAAAACTTGTTAAAACTACACTTTTATGACAGTGAGTATATAGTCCCATTTTTAAACTCTTCAATATTTTGGGATGAGAATACATGCATCTTTTGTTTTTCAAAATAGACACAAGTACTTAAATATATATTCTATGTTGAGTTGTACCTTTGTATATATCCCTAATAGTCTGGTAACTATTTGTTACATGTGGTTAACATGTAAGCGAGAATCCTATTGATAGATCTATTGGGTTTGACAACCCCACTCGGGATAGTTAGCACTAGTTCATAACGGGCATTTAGTACTTCATTTTACTACACTTGGTACGGTGTAGAGATAACTTTGAAAAGGGAATATGCACGAAAAACATCTGTTAAGTATAGTTACTGGGCGCTCAACAACATATAGAATATTTTTGCAGAAACGTTTATAACATGAAATCTTGTGGTCTATTATTATATCTTATGCTGGCTTTAAAACCTATATCTCACCAACCTTTGTGTTGACAGTTTAAGCATGTTTATTCTCAGGTCTTTAAAAGTCTTCCGCTGATTGCTTGCTCATGGTGTTGCATGGCGTCGTTCATGCTTGTGTTTAAAGAAAGTTGCATTCTAATAAACGTTATCTTTGTCATGTAATATATTTGGCTATTATGCCCACGTTGTAATATTCCAAAACTTATGTATTCAGGGATCATTTCTCAAATGATCGCCCACATGTTTAAAACTTTCATTTATATATGAAAGGTTTGGTCGTTATGTGAAAGGACCCGTTCATATACATTATAAACGATTCACAATAGTTGATTACATCGCGAGGTATTTGACCTCTATATGATACGTTTTACAAACATTGCATTCGTTTTTAAAAGACAAACTTTCTTTACATCAAAAATTGACGGCATGCATACCATTTCATATTACATCCAACTATAATTGACTTAATATTAATCTTGATGAACTCAACGACTCGAATGCAACGTCTTTCAAAGTATGTCTTGAATGACTCCAAGTAATATCCTTAAAATGAGCTAATGCACAGCGGAAGAATTCTTTAATACCTGAGAATAAACTTGCTTTAAAGTGTCAACCAAAAGGTTGGTGAGTTCATTAGTTTATCATAATCCATCATTTTCGTAATAGTAATAGACCACAAGATTTCAGTTCCTATAAATATCTGTACACTCGCAAGTGTATAAAAGTATTCTATAAGTTGTAGCCACCCGGTAACAAGCTTTAACGTTCATGTTTTACCCTCTGAAGTACACCAGATCAGGTGTGTTTAAAATAACCTCGAAGTACTAAAGCATCCCATAGTCAGGATGGGGTTTGTCAGACCCAATAGATCTATCTTTAGGATTCGCGCCTACCGTACATAGACAAGTAGTTTAATGTAACCAAGCTAAGGGTATATTGCTAGTTTAAACCCACATAGAATTAGTTTTAGTACTTGTGCCTATTTCGTAAAACATTTATAAATCAGCGCATGTATTCTCAGCCCAAAAATATATATAAAAAGGGAGCAAATGAAACTCACAATACTGTATTTCGTAGCAATTATGTATATGACGGAACTGAACAAGTGCATGGTTTGTCTCGGATTCACGAACCTATATTAAGTATATATATTTATATGTTGGTCAATATCTGTCTAACAATTTAGGTCAAGTCGTAGTGTATCACAATCCTAATGCTCGAGACCGACATGCAAAAGTCAACAAAAGTCAACTTGACCCAAAATGACTTCCAAAATCTATACATGTTTATTATATAACTTATATATATTCGTTTTATATATTTAAATATATTTATCAGATCTTATTATACTAAATAATACAAGTCATTTATTAATAAATAAAAATTTATATTTAAATTCATATATGATAAAAATATACTTTTATATATCTCAAGTAATAAAATTTATAAAATTCACTTGATATCATAAAAATATAGTGGTATGTATTATTAATGTAATTATATTACGTGTGGTAAAAATATCTTTGTACGCATATTTATTTGATTAAATAATATTGATAATAATAATAATGATACAAATAATAAAATGATAGTTTCAATAAAAATATTAATTTTTAGTAATAAAGATAATTTTAGTAATAACATCAACTGATAACAATTATAATAATAGTTTTAATAATAATATTAAAATTAATAATAATTTAGTTGGCCATATCTTTTAATCCGTTCATCGAACCCACACGATTTCTAAATGAAAAGTTATTAATTTTTCTTTAGCTTTTTAACGACATGCATATCATATACCTTATCTCAGTAGCATATGTATCAAATTCGTGATTTATCATAAACTATTTAACGACGAAACTAAGCATACAAACATGCATAATCATATATACTCGAGCACTAGTCAGGGATACACTATGAATATAAAAAAATAAGATATGAATGCTCACGTATCAATATTGTGATTCAATATTGCAGGAAAGTACGTAGACGCAACGAAAATGATAAACGTTAGGTTGACCTCACGAGCAATACCCTCGAACAATACCCATAACCTCCTTAGCTATAACCCATAATTTCCTTAGCTCTATCCCGTTTGAAAACTTATTTTGAAATCGTCTGAATATAACACCGTCGTAGTATTTTATGTATACTAATAATATCTTGAAATAATACTAAGTAAATATATATATGTAATTCGATTGAGAGAGTTTAGAGAAATATATTTTCAAGTTTCTATGAAATAATGAAACCTATTGAATTCTATTTATAATAGATTTTTAAATTATTAAAGTGAATTATTAAAGTATGAATTATTAAAGTGAATTATTAAAGTATGAATTATTAAAGTGAATTATTAAAGTATGAATTATTAAAGTAAATTATTAAAGTATGAATTATTAAAGTGAATTATTAAAGTATGAATTATTAAAGTGAATTATTAAAGTATGAATTATTAAAGTGAATTATTAAAGTATGAATTATTAAAGTTAAAGTAAAGTAAAAGTAAAGTAAAGGTAAAGTTAAAGTATAGTAAAAGTATAAAACTATGTACGTATAATACGCGTATAAAATATATATATAATATTAATTTAAATCGTTATATATATATATATATATATATATATATATATATATATATATATATATATATATATATATATATATATATATATATATATATATTAATAAAATAAAATATAAATATCGTTATCTTTATCATACTGGTTAAGTAATGAGTTGTCAAAAAAATAGATTTCTTAAATCACAGTGGACCTCATAACATAGGCCCGTAATCATATCATAATGTATCTGATAATTCAATCATTTGATATTATCTCTTAATTCTGTCGACAAATATATAGAAACAAATATGTTTATGTAAAGTATCATATATCTAATACTTTGTTAATGTTTTCAGTTAATATTATATATTATATATACATATCTATATACACATAATTGTTCGTGAATCGTCGAACACGGTCAAAGGGTAATTGATTACATGAATGTAGTTCCAAACTTTTTGAGATTCAACATTACAAATTCTGCTTATCGTGTCAGAAACATATAAAGGTTAAGTTTAAATTTGGTCGGAAATTTCCGGGTCGTCACAGTACCTACCCGTTAAAGAAATTTCGTCCCGAAATTTGATCGAGGTCGTCATGGCTAACTATAAAAATGTTTTCATGACGAATATGAGTTGATAAATAGAGTTTTATCATCATTGAGTAATATAGATAAAACAATTTAATTACGCGAAGAGTATAAGTGAAGCTATCGCAAGAGAGTGAAATGAGTAAACGTATGTTCGTTTTAACCGATGACGTAGTTATGATTGATTTCCGGAATTCATGGGATTTAAAGAAAATCTTTGCAATAACATTTGGTTCTTTGGCGATTAAGGAAATCAGGATCTTCTTTGATTAAATGCGATAATCTGTCTCGATTTCTCTGTCTGATATTTTACTATAATTCCACCCCCTTCGTTTCTTTATTTCCACAGCTCACACCTTCTAGTCTTTCTCCCCAATTCATACTTTAAAGCATTCGTTAATATGCTTCATCCAGTATTGATTCTTGATATACTTTTAACTTTCATATCTGTCATTCTTCTTTTTCATCTACCACCGGAGGAAGTTATTTTCTTCTACCATTACCTTGGGGTTATTGTGTTTTTCATTCTCCCGTGTCTTTATATTGCTATACGCATTTATATACACGGTTTGTAATTTCGGGGTTGTTATCGGGCTTTATATTCTCCATTATATTTCGGAGCTTCATGCTTTCGTTTTCTCTTCCCGATCTTAAGTCAAGCGGATAATAGTCCAGAATTCGTAGATATGAATTTTTGGATGAACGTAGTTAATGTTCCAAGAAGAAAATCGTAATGGCACGATCTTGATTTGGCAAATTACCAGAATATCCGAAAATATAGAGCTATCAAGATGATATGTTCTTAATATGTTTGAAAATTGGGTAGAATGTAAGAGTCGTGTAAACAGTACATGATGACGGCATGTTCTGTGAATCATCACGTTCCATTAGAAACTCAGCATGACTTACTGTAATATAATCACGTTGATCAAGTGTCATTATATTATACTAACTCATGCTTCAGTTCCCAACACTACTTCAAAAACATTCCTATTTTAAATTCATAATTTTTTTTTTAAATTTAGAAACTAACACAGTTTCTTTTTATGTTGTAACGCAGATATTGCGAAGAGATAAAAGATATCGAATAAGAATAGTTGTGAAAATATCTTCAGGAATATCGATGATATTATAATAAAAGATAAGATAATATGGATGATGAAGAAGATTTGTCTGTGAAGGTTTAGAATAAGAAGTAAGGTGTTTGCTAACGATTTCAGTAGACACTGAATCATTTGGATCCTTTTAAGGCAAGTTTAGTCTTTGTGATTTGTCCACAGCCTCCTTCATGGTCTGCTCAATCCGTTTTCCAGTTTCAAACCTTCTCTTTTTCTCAGCTTTACCACCATACTATTCTTTATCATCAAACTTTTGACTGTTAAAGTCGTTTACAGTTTTTGCTGCTTCATCAGCATTTTTCCAATTTCGGAGAACTATTTCATAGTTTGTGATGTTTTTCAGAAAATTCACATTCGAAGTATGTAAGTCTAGGAGATAGACGTTATATGTATAACTTTTGACGTAAAATTGTCGCGAAATTCAAAATACTGATTGCTAATTCCCAGTAGTTGGTGTGACAATTATTGTTACAGGATGTAGGTGAGTACATGATGGGGTTTTAATGAATAAGTATAGTGGCTTTTCGGAGAGGCTTAAGTCGAAGGTTAATGAAGTTGTTGATAAGTTTACTGCTAATGTGGCGAGATATGAAAGGTTCCCCGGTAACAATGATGAAGGGGTAATTGTTATAATAAGGTTTATTCGTATAAACAAATGAAGGTGATTTGATGGAGCTGTGACAAAACTGTCTATTTTGGAAAGAGATTGAAAAATTATATTTGGTAATAAATATCAAAGGATCTGACACGGATACGTGTTAAACTATAACTTTGGTTTCGAGAGCTTTTCAGATGCATGACAGTGGGTAATATGTGGTTGGATCATCATCTCGCATGTCTTTAGGAATTTCGAAGTGTTTGAACACATATTGTAATTGTTAATATACATATGATGTTCTAAAATTTTGAATGATACAAATATTTTTGTGAGTTCCATGAATAGAAATGAGGTTCTAGGACAGTTTTGAAGTCAAAGTATAGTTTTGAAAGATGTAGGAATCTAAGAGTGATGATTTCGGTTATATCTTGAATCGAATTCTGAGATTTCAAAATCAGAATATGTAATTAGATTTTGAATGAGTATGGTTGTTTTGATTTCTATAAAAGAATGTATATTGTTGTGAAAGTAGGGAGTATAATGGATGATTTGCTGAATCAGATTCGAAGAATGTAACATATTAATTTTGAATTTATATATCTCTCGGGTATTACCTACCCGTTAAAAAAAATTTCACAATTAATATTTTGTACAAAAGAATTTTATTACAGTCTTTATGGAAATATATATGTGTATATTTCTTCAGATGTAATATTGATTTAATGAGTTACTATTAAATTAAACTCATTTGATTTATGGTTAAGGCTAGGATAGATAATTTCTAAACTTTAGAAATTACATAATCACCGTAGAATGTTTCCTCAATGAAGTTATGAATCCATACTTCATCGTTGTGGTATTCCTTGGTATCTACATGGCGTATGACGTCGATGCTCGTGGGACAGATTGTGAAGTTGAGGTTTACGATGCGGTTGTTGTTGGTGGTGGTAATGGTACTGTTGATGTTGTTGATGGTGGTACTGGTTATGCTGCTGGTGCTACTGCTGGTGCTTGTAACCTTTGCACCATATTCTCCAAAGCCACTACCAGAGCACGAAGCTCGTTGACTTCTTCTATTACACCGGGGTGATTGTCAGTTCGGACGAGTGGATAAATAAGATCTAGAATTTGGTGTAGTATATAATCATGACGAGATACTCTGGAAATGAGAGAGAAAATGGTGTTTCGGACAGGTTCACCGGTAAGTGCTTCAGGTTCATTGCCAAGAGGGCAATGTGGTGGATGAAAGGGATCGCCTTATTCTTGTCTCCAATGGTTAAGTAGATTACGAACCCATCCCCAATTCATCCAGAATAGATGATGGCTAATTGGTTGATCCATTCCGGTCACGCTGCTTTCAGAGCTCATGTGGAAATCCATATCGGCATAGCTGTCGGAATTCGAGGAACTCGAACTGGTTGAGGGATCCATCTTGTATGATCAGGGAAAGAATTTTTTTTGGTATGAAATAGATTGTAGAATTTAGATTTGGTATTCTTCAATATATAATTTACATATGTATATATAATACCAAAATCCCATAAATTACAGAGGAATCTTTGAAAGATGTCAGTCAAAGTTCACAGTAACATATATGCTAAGATAAGAATTCGTCTATACACTATTATGCAATAAATGTAGGAAAACACGTCTAGACTTAAGAATGATAAGCAGGTAATTTCCTAAGGATGGTAAGTAGATGATTTCCGACTAAAAATGATAAGCAAAACTTTTGACATGCAGACACGGTCGAAGTCCAGACTCACTAATGCATCTTAACAACTATCAGTTAGACACACTAATGCAAGACCTGGTTCGCTAAGACCACCGCTCTGATACCAACTGAAAGGACCCGTTCATATACATTATAAACGATTCACAATAGTTGATTACATCGCGAGGTATTTGACCTCTATATGATACGTTTTACAAACATTGCATTCGTTTTTAAAAGACAAACTTTCTTTACATCAAAAATTGACGGCATGCATACCATTTCATATTACATCCAACTATAATTGACTTAATATTAATCTTGATGAACTCAACGACTCGAATGCAACGTCTTTCAAAGTATGTCTTGAATGACTCCAAGTAATATCCTTAAAATGAGCTAATGCACAGCGGAAGAATTCTTTAATACCTGAGAATAAACATGCTTTAAAGTGTCAACCAAAAGGTTGGTGAGTTCATTAGTTTATCATAATCCATCATTTTCGTAATAGTAATAGACCACAAGATTTCAGTTCCTATAAATATCCGTACACTCGCAAGTGTATAAAAGTATTCTATAAGTTGTAGGCACCCGGTAACAAGCTTTAACGTTCATGTTTTACCCTCTGAAGTACACCAGATCAGGTGTGTTTAAAATAACCTCGAAGTACTAAAGCATCCCATAGTCAGGATGGGGTTTGTCAGACCCAATAGATCTATCTTTAGGATTCGCGCCTACCGTACATAGACAAGTAGTTTAATGTTACCAAGCTAAGGGTATATTTCTAGTTTAAACCCACATAGAATTAGTTTTAGTACTTGTGCCTATTTCGTAAAACATTTATAAATCAGCGCATGTATTCTCAGCCCAAAAATATATATAAAAAGGGAGCAAATGAAACTCACAATACTGTATTTCGTAGCAATTATGTATATGACGGAACTGAACAAGTGCAGGGTTTGTCTCGGATTCACGAACCTATATTAAGTATATATATTTATATGTTGGTCAATATCTGTCTAACAATTTAGGTCAAGTCGTAGTGTATCACAATCCTAATGCTCGAGACCGACATGCAAAAGTCAACAAAAGTCAACTTGACCCAAAATGACTTCCAAAATCTATACATGTTTATTATATAACTTATATATATTCGTTTTATATATTTAAATATATTTATCAGATCTTATTATACTAAATAATACAAGTCATTTATTAATAAATAAAAATTTATATTTAAATTCATATATGATAAAAATATACTTTTATATATCTCAAGTAATAAAATTTATAAAATTCACTTGATATCATAAAAATATAGTGGTATGTATTAGTAATGTAATTATATTACGTGTGGTAAAAATATCTTTGTACGCATATTTATTTGATTAAATAATATTGATAATAATAATAATGATACAAATAATAAAATGATAGTTTCAATAAAAATATTAATTTTTAGTAATAAAGATAATTTTAGTAATAACATCAACTGATAACAATTATAATAATAGTTTTAATAATAATATTAAAATTAATAATAATTTAGTTGGCCATATCTTTTAATCCGTTCATCGAACCCACACGATTTCTAAATGAAAAGTTATTAATTTTTCTTTAGCTTTTTAACGACATGCATATCATATACCTTATCTCAGTAGCATATGTATCAAATTCGTGATTTATCATAAACTATTTAACGACGAAACTAAGCATACAAACATGCATAATCATATATACTCGAGCACTAGTCAGGGATACACTATGAATATAAAAAAATAAGATATGAATGCTCACGTATCAATATTGTGATTCAATATTGCAGGAAAGTACGTAGACGCAACGAAAATGATAAACGTTAGGTTGACCTCACGAGCAATACCCTCGAACAATACCCATAACCTCCTTAGCTATAACCCATAATTTCCTTAGCTCTATCCCGTTTGAAAACTTATTTTGAAATCGTCTGAATATAACACCATCGTAGTATTTTATGTATACTAATAATATCTTGAAATAATACTAAGTAAATATATATATGTAATTCGATTGAGAGAGTTTAGAGAAATATATTTTCAAGTTTCTATGAAATAATGAAACCTATTGAATTCTATTTATAATAGATTTTTGAATTATTAAAGTGAATTATTAAAGTATGAATTATTAAAGTGAATTATTAAAGTATGAATTATTAAAGTGAATTATTAAAGTATGAATTATTAAAGTGAATTATTAAAGTATGAATTATTAAAGTGAATTATTAAAGTATGAATTATTAAAGTGAATTATTAAAGTATGAATTATTAAAGTTAAAGTAAAGTAAAAGTAAAGTAAAGGTAAAGTTAAAGTATAGTAAAAGTATAAAACTATGTACGTATAATACGCGTATAAAATATATATATAATATTAATTTAAATCGTTATATATATATATATATATATATATATATATATATTTAATAAAATAAAATATAAATATCGTTATCTTTATCATACTGGTTAAGTAATGAGTTGTCAAAAAAATAGATTTCTTAAATCACAGTGGACCTCATAACATAGGCCCGTAATCATATCATAATGTATCTGATAATTCAATCATTTGATATTATCTCTTAATTCTGTCGATAAATATATAGAAACAAATATGTTTATGTAAAGTATCATATATCTAATACTTTGTTAATGTTTTCAGTTAATATTATATATTATATATACATATCTATATACACATAATTGTTCGTGAATCGTCGAACACGGTCAAAGGGTAATTGATTACATGAATGTAGTTCCAAACTTTTTGAGATTCAACATTACAAATTCTGCTTATCGTGTCAGAAACATATAAAGGTTAAGTTTAAATTTGGTCGGAAATTTCCGGGTCGTCACATTATGAAATAAGAATGCAATATTTTATAAAATGTATCATATGGAGGTCAAACACCTCGCTATTGAAATCAATGAATAACGTACCTCGTTTATAGTAATATGGACGGGTCGTTTCAGTGTAATTCTAAGATTATATATATATACCTATTATTGGACTGTTGGACTTTTCGGACTATTTTGGACTTTTCGGACTATTTTGGACTACTAACAATGGACTACTAACAAAGAACTACTAACAATGGACTACTAACATAAAATGTTAAAAATTATTATATAAGTATTCTATGAACTTGCTATATTAATTTTGTTCACATGTATTATTATCTGAATCATTATTATTGTTATAGGTTCGTGAATCCAAGGACGTCGGCTGTATTTTAATAAGTTGAAAATTTGTTAAAACTACACTTTTACGACAGTGAGTATATAGTCCCATTTTTAAACTCTTCAATATTTTGGGATGAGAATACATGCATCTTTTGTTTTTTGAAATAGACACAAGTACTTAAATATATATTCTACGTTGAGTTATACCTTTGTATATATCCCTAATAGTCTGGTAACTATTTGTTACATGTGGTTAACATGTAAGCGCGAATCCTATTGATAGATCTATTGGGTTTGACAACCCCACTCGGGCTAGTTAGCACTAGTTCATAACGGGTGTTTAGTACTTCATTTTACTACACTTGGTACGGTGTAGAGATAACTTTGAAAAGGGAATATGCACCAAAAACATCTGTTAAGTATAGTTACTGGGCGCTCAACAACATATAGAATATCTTTGCAGAAACGTTTATACCATGAAATCTTGTGGTCTATTATTATATCTTATGCTGGCTTTAAATCCTATATCTCACCAACCTTTGTGTTGACAGTTTAAGCATGTTTATTCTCAGGTCTTTAAAAGTCTTCCGCTGATTGCTTGCTCATGGTGTTGCATGGCGTCGTTCATGCTTGTGTTTAAAGAAAGTTGCATTCTATTAAACGTTATCGTTGTCATGTAATATATTTGGCTATTATGCCCACATTGTAATATTCCAAAACTTATGTATTCAGGGATCATTTCTCAAATGATCGCCCACATGTTTAAAACTTTCATTTATATATGAAAGGTTTGGTCGTTATGAAATAAGAATGCAATATTTTATAAAATGTATCATATGGAGGTTAAACACCTCGCTATTGAGATCAATGAATAACGTAGCTCGTTTATAGTAATATGGACGGGTCGTTTCAGTTGGTATCAGAGCATAGGTCTTAGCGAACCAGAAATTGCATTAGTGTGTCTAACCGGTATTTGTTAGGATGCATTAGTGAGTCTGGACTTTGACCGAACTTGTTTTTGAAAACTATTGCTTATCATTTTTGGTCAGAAATTGAATATTATAGCATGTAAATATCATGTGATATATTTCTAATGTGGTAGTTAATGTGTGATAGATGTCTACTTCTAGAACCAATCTCATTATCACAATCAGCGACTCCGAAGATGAATCTCCAGCAAAAGTACTAGTCATCGACTTATCTGATAACGACGATGACCCAAAGGAAATCATCTATATAACTGATGACGATGATGATTTGGAGTTGGACGCATTTTGGGAAGATTCACAAATCCCAGAGGAACCAAAGGAGGAACCTAAGGAGAACGAAGTAAAGGAAATTACAGAGGCAGAATTTAAT
The DNA here is from genome assembly GCF_046630445.1 of Rutidosis leptorrhynchoides. Lineage (NCBI taxonomy): Eukaryota > Viridiplantae > Streptophyta > Magnoliopsida > Asterales > Asteraceae > Rutidosis > Rutidosis leptorrhynchoides. The sequence continues at coordinate 543,102,646 of NC_092334.1, forward strand.
GAGGAAAAGGAACTTGTGGTCCGCCCGCTAGAATTTCCTAATCCGGAGTATAATAAAAGATTTATTGCTAAAAGTGAACCTAACACTTCTACCCCTAATCATCCTCCTGTTATTAACTCTATTGAGGCACCATCCCGACCAAGGTACAAACGTACCGCTAGAATGAGAACGATATCAGTAGCTGAGACGCGAAAACTCTTTGGTTTCCCAGATCTCGCAGATTTCCCAGATTTGTCCCAAAACAATAAGAAGTCTCGTCATTTTTAATCTGTCCCAGCAGCTACCATACTTCACATCTTGTATAATAGTTATCGTGTGCTATATTTTAACTTACCTATGTTTTATGTAAAATAGTGGTATTGTATTTTGTAAAATATTGTACCAAAAGTTTAAGCGTGAAGTACTAATGTATCAAGTTTTTCATGATAGAATATTATCTTGATTGTAGTAGTTAATTTGTGTACTAGCTATTAAGTATGAACTTTAACGGGTAGGTACTACCCGAACTGCAATTATAAAATGCCAATAAGAAGAAAAGAGGCTTTTATAAAAATTATTCCATATTATTAGTATGCTACAAAGTACTATTAACTACTTATAATATTCTATATATGATTAATTTATATCATTTGGCTATTTTTGAAGGAAATGGCTCCAGCTACCAAACAGCACATGAACATGAGCGAGGAAGATTTCCGTAGTTTTCTTACTGCAAATGTAACTGGAGTATTGGATGCACTTAACAAAAACAACCATTCAGGGTCTAGCGGTGGAACTCATCATGGTACAACAGAAAACCGTGTAGGATGTTCCTACAAAACTTTCATGAGTTGTAAACCCCATGAATTTGAAGGAACGGAAGGTCCAGTTGGACTAAAGCGTTGGATTGAAAAAGTAGAAGCTGTTTTTGCTATAAGTAATTGTGCAGAAGAAGACCGCGTAAAATATGCTTCTCATACTTTCAAAAATAACGCTTTAACATGGTGGAATACCTACCTAGCAAACGTGGGGGAGAATATTGCTTACGCCCTACCTTGGGCAGCATTTAAACACTTGCTGTGTGAGCATTATCGCCCCCGGAATGAGATGAATAAATTGAAAACAGAGTTGAGGGAATTATGCACCATGGGTGATAACATCACTGCCTACGAGCAACGGTTCACAGAGCTAGCGTTAATGTGTCCTGGAGTATTTGAAGATGAAGAAGCAAAAGTTGAACAGTTTGTGAAAGGATTACCTGAGCTAATCCAAGAAAATGTAAGTGCATCTAATCCAACAACAATGTACGAAGCAAGCAAGATGGCCCATAAGTTAATGGACCAAATCAAAGAAAGAAACAAGGAAAAGGCGGCTGCCGAGGCCAAAACAAATGACCACAAGAGGAAGAACAAAAATCGTGATAAGAATCACAACTATCAACACCACAACAAGAAGCAGGAAGTCTCGTAGGGTGTGAGTAACAAGAGGAACCAGAATACCTACCAGGGGAAACAACCCCAATGCCAGAAATGCAAGAGACACAACTTTGGAAATTGCACGGTGGTGTGTAAAAATTGCAACAAAGTAGGGCATCATATTCAAAATTGTAGGTTTCCTCTCACAGATGTGAATAAAGTCGCTCTTGAAGTTGTTGTTTGTTATGGGTGCGGGAAAAAGGGCCATTACAAGAACAAGTACCCGAACCAAAGGAGTGAAAATGGTCCAGTCCGTGGAAGAGCATTTAATATAAATGCTAACGATGCACGAGAAGACCCGGAGCTTGTTACGGGTACGTTTACTATCGATGAATTACCTGCCTATATTTTATTTGATACTGGTGCCGATAGAAGTTATGTAAGTAAAGAATTTTGCTCTAAACTAAATTGCCCCTTAGTGCCCCTGGAGGATAAATGTATTGTAGAATTAGCAAATGGTAAACTAGTTAAAGCAGATAAAATCTGTCGTAAACGTAAGCTTAAATTAACTAGTGAGACATTTGTAATTGATTTGATACTTGTTGAGTTAGGGAGTTTTTATGTAATTATTGGTATGGATTGGATGTCTAAGATGAGAGCGGAAGTTGTTTGTTATAAAAAGGCGATTCGTTTTCCCTGCGTGAACGGGAAATCATTGATGGTGTTCGGAGAAAAGGGTAATCATAAGCTAAACTTTATTAGCTGTTTGAAGGCCCAAAAGTGCATAAAGAAAGGATACTATGCTATCTTAGCACATGTGAAGAAGATTGACATGAAGGAGAATAGCATTAGTGACATGCTTGTGGTAAGAGAATTTCCCGAAGTATTTCCGGAAGAATTACCGGGATTACCTCCGCATAGATCTGTAGAATTTCGAATAGACCTAGTACCGGGAGCTGCACCGGTGGCTCGTGCTCCGTATAGACTCGCACCGTCTGAAATGAAAGAACTACAAAGTCAGTTGCGGGAATTGCTAGATCGTGGATTTATTCGACCGAGTACTTCACCATGGGGAGCTCCGATCCTGTTCGTTAAGAAGAAAGACGGATCCTTCCGAATGTGTATAGACTACCGCGAGTTAAACAAGCTAACTATCAAGAATCGGTACCCATTGCCGAGAATTGATGACTTATTTGATCAGCTGCAAGGATCACGTGTTTACTCCAAAATTGACCTAAGATCGGGTTACCATCAGTTGCGAGTAAAAGAAGAAGATATTCCGAAGACCGCATTTAGAACACGCTACGGTCACTACGAATTTCTGGTCATGCCGTTCGGGTTGACAAACGTACCCGCTGTATTCATGGACCTCATGAATCGAGTATGTAGTCCGTATCTAGATAAATTTGTTATCGTCTTTATTGATTACATTCTTATTTACTCCAAGAATGAGCAAGAACACGAACAACATTTAAGGTTGGTGCTGGAACTGTTAAGAAAAGAACAGTTATATGCCAAATTTTCTAAGTGCGCATTTTGGTTGAAGGAAGTACAATTCCTTGGTCACATCGTTAGCAGTCAAGGAATTCAGGTTGATCCCGCGAAGGTCGAAGCCATTGAAAAATGGAAAACTCCAAAGACTCCGACATAGATACGCCAATTTTTGGGCTTAGCTGGTTATTATAGAAGGTTTATTCAAGATTTTTCCCGAATAGCCAAACCATTAACCACGTTAACACACAAAGGGAAGAAGTATGAATGGACCTCCGAGCAGGAAACTGCATTTCAGCTATTGAAAAAGAAACTAACTTCGGCACCTATTTTATCATTACCTGAAGGAGACGATGACTTCGTGATTTATTGTGACGCGTCGCGACAAGGTTTTGGTTGTGTACTCATGCAACGAACAAAGGTTATTGCTTACGCCTCTCGACAGTTGAAAACTCATGAATGGAATTATATGACACATGATTTGGAGTTACGAGCAGTTGTTTTTGCATTGAAAATGTGGAGACACTACTTATATGGGGTCAAATGTACAGTGTACACTGATCACAAAAGTCTTCAACACATATTCGATCAAAAGCAATTGAATATGAGGCAACGACGGTGGGTTGAGCTAATAAATGACTACGATTGTGAAATTCGTTATCATCCCGGGAAAGTAAATGTAGTAGCTGACTCTTTAAGCAGGAAAGAAAGAGAACCGATTCGAGTACGAGCAATGAATATGAAAATTCGTACGAACCTCACCTCACAAATAAAAGAGGCTCAACGAGGAGCTCTTACTAAAGAAAACTTTGGAAATGAGATGCTCAAGGGTTTAGACAAGCAACTTGATATACGAGAAGACGGAACCCGGTATTTTAATGGACGCATTTGGGTACCAAGGTTTAAAGGGTTAAGAAAATTGGTTTTGGACGAGGCGCATAAGACGAGATACTCGATACATCCCGGAGCTGGAAAGATGTATCAAGATCTTAAGGCACATTTTTGGTGGCCTAATTTAAAGGCAGATATTGCAACATATATAGGGGAGTGCTTAACTTGCTCCAAAGTTAAGGCGGAACACCAGAAACCATCAGGGTTGCTTCAACAACCAGAAATCCCAGAATGGAAATGGGAATGTATTACCATGGATTTCATCACGAAACTACCAAAGACTGCATGGGGTTATGCCACCATCTGGGTAATTGTTGATCGTCTCACCAAATCTGCACATTTCCTGCCTATGAAGAAAATGGATAAGATGGAGAAATTGGTACGATTATACATGAAGGAAGTCGTTTCAAGACATGGAGTACCTATCTCCATTATATCCGATCGCGACAGTAGGTTTACGTCAAGGTTCTGGCAATCACTACATGAAGCTCTTGGAACTCATCTGGATATGAGCACTGCATATCATCCTCAAACTGATGGTCAAAGCGAAAGGACCATTCAGACTCTTGAATACATGCTTAGAGCATGTGTGATCGATTTCGGGAACTGATGGGATAAATATTTATCATTGGTAGAATTCTCGTATAACAACAGTTAGCATACGAGCATTAATGCTGCACCATTCGAAGCACTTTATGGAAGAAAGTGTAGATCCCCTATCTGTTGGAATGATGTAGGTGACAGACAACTTACTGGTCCTGAGATCATACATGAGACTACCGAAAAGATTGTGCAAATCAAGGAGAGATTGAGAACCGCTCAAAGTCGTCAAAAGAGCTACGCTGATGTTCGAAGAAAGCCATTAGAATTTCAGGTTGGCAACATGGTTATGTTAAAGGTGTCACCTTGGAAAGGTGTGATACGCTTTGGCAAGAGGGGTAAACTTAACCCAAGGTACGTAGGGCCGTTTAAAATCATCGAACGCATTAGACCGGTGGCCTATCGACTTGAGTTACCTCAACAACTTGCCGGGGTACATAACACCTTTCATGTTTCAAACTTGAAGAAATGCCTTGCAAAAGAAGACCTCACTATTCCGCTTGAAGAAATCCAAATCGATGAAAAGTTACATTTTATCGAAGAACCCGTCGAAATTATGGACCGGGAAGTCAAGCGACTCAAACAAAGCAACATACAGATTGTTAGAGTCCGATGGAATGCTCGGAGAGGACCCGAGTTCACTTGGGAATGAGAAGATCAGATGAAGCAGAAGTACCCACATATGTTTACTGATATCGTACGTTGAATAGGTACTACTTTAAATTTCGGGACGAAATTTCTTTAACGGGTAGGTACTGTGACGACCCGGATTTTTCCGACTACTTGATTATACTATCTACATGATTTAATAATTCTGACTAGATAAGCAATGAATTTTAATAAGTCTTGAACCTCCGGAAAGAGTTTTACACAAGCTTTTGGTCACCCTTTTATTCCTATGATTCACGAACGTCATAACTTGTATTAATTATATATATATGTATATATATATATATATATATATATATATATATATATATATATATATATATATATATATAACTTGAAAATATGATAATTAAATATCTCATTAAGTATATTAAAAAGGTATAAAATATACATTTTCATAGTACTAATTTAAAGAGTTTTCGAACAGTATATATGTTACTTTTTAAACGACGAAATTAACTTATGTTAAAATGTATTTACATGCAATGTATTATGTTAAAATGTATTTACATACAATGGGTATAAATACACTTAATAATATTCAAATACAGATAAGGGATAGCTATATTCGTATTTCCGTTCATTTTTCTCAAGAATTCTACTCGTATTTATACGGTATTTATACAGTATTTATATGCGTATTATACACAGCTTCTAGAAGTATTTACTATTGGTATATACTAATAGAAATCTGCATGATTGATATATTATGTCATGCATGACATTATCAATCTTATTATGTCATGCATGACTTCATCAATTTAACTTATACTTGATATTAGTCAAAAAAAGACAACATGAGTTGTCTATATATACCTTAAAAACTTTTTTATGCATACACTCATTTTTCCATTCCATTTTCTCATTCATACTCTCTAAATTCTCTCTCAAAATACTCTCATCTTTATACTAGATCATCCTCAAGCACTTTCTTCATCTTTTAGCTTCAAAAACAATCTATAATCATCATATAAGAAGCAATCAAGAACACTTATTTTGATTCAAGTTTTGCTTCCAAGTTTGGTTATCTTTAAGCACCAATTCAAGGAGTCTTTCAAGCTCTAGAAATCCTCTTTATATTCAGCTACTTATCTTTCTTAAATCAAAGTATTAGCCTTACCAAAACTCTTGTTCAATTCATATGATTATAGCTATATATATAAGAATTCATAACTAATAACTACTAGAACATAGTTTAGTTAATTTTAAACTTATTTGGAAAACTAATCTAATCTTTCTAACTTAACTCTAATAACACTTATTTATATGTATTATGATGTTATATTAAGATATTATAAGAACTTATAACTTGTACATATGAAGAACACCTTAAAAACTATATTAACCATATCCTTGCTAACTTTTCCTATATCCTATATATATTTGGACATGTTATCATTAGTATAAAAAAATATTATAATCTTGGTTGATTTCGAGCTTGTATATATATAATAATCTTGGTACATTCCATGACAATACGTATATAATACATTTTGATAAATCCTAAGTCAATACGTCTCTGGATTGATGCAAGACAATATGTACACAATACGTCGTGGGGTAATTCTAAGATTATATATATATATACCAATTATTGGACTGTTGGACTTTTCGGACTATTTTGGACTTTTCGGACTATTTTGGACTACTAACAATGGACTACTAACAAAGGACTACTAACAATGGACTACTAACATAAAATGTTAAAAATTATTATATAAGTATTCTATGAACTTGCTATATTAATTTTGTTCACATGTATTATTATCTGAATCATTATTATTGTTATAGGTTCGTGAATCCAAGGACGTCGGCTGTATTTTAATAAGTTGAAAACTTGTTAAAACTACACTTTTACGACAGTGAGTATATAGTCCCATTTTTAAACTCTTCAATATTTTGGGATGAGAATACATGCATCTTTTGTTTTTTGAAATAGACACAAGTACTTAAATATATATTCTACATTGAGTTGTACCTTTGTATATATCCCTAATAGTCTGGTAACTATTTATTACATGTGGTTAACATGTAAGCGCGAATCCTATTGATAGATCTATTAGGTTTGACAACCCCACTCGGGCTAGTTAGCACTAGTTCATAACGGGTGTTTAGTACTTCGTTTTACTACACTTGGTACGGTGTAGAGATAACTTTGAAAAGGGAATATGCATGAAAAACATCTGTTAAGTATAGTTACTGGGCGCTCAATAACATATAGAATATCTTTGCAGAAATGTTTATAACATGAAATCTTGTGGTCTATTATTATATCTTATGCTAGCTTTAAAACCTATATCTCGCCAACCTTTGTGTTGACAGTTTAAGCATGTTTATTCTCAGGTCTTTAACAGTCTTTCGCTGATTACTTGCTCATGGTGTTGCATGGCATCGTTCATGCTTGTGTTTAAAGAAAGTTGCATTCTAATAAATGTTATCTTTGTCATGTAATATATTTGGCTATTATGCCCACGTTGTAATATTCCAAAACTTATGTATTCAGGGATCATTTCTCAAATGATCGCCCACATGTTTAAAACTTTCATTTATATATGAAAGGTTTGGTCGTTATGAAATAAGAATGCAATATTTTATAAAATGTATCATATGGAGGTCAAACACCTCACTATTGAGATCAATGAATAACGTACCTCGTTTATAGTAATATGGACGGGTCGTTTCAAAGTGGCATAATGAAGAAATAATGGACACAATAAAATTTGTTAGAAACAAACTATTTATGTATGAAAATTTTGTTAAGAATCCACGCTAACAATATCCTAGCTAACTGTTCATATATCCGTTATAACTATTTCCTTATAATTTACTAGTCTTGGTTAAACCTGAGACAATATAATATAATCTCGATTAATTAAAACAATAGTTATATAATACGTCGGATAAATCGTAAGGCACATGTACACAATACGTTTAGATTAATTCTAAAACAATAGTTGTACAATGGGTCACGATTGAGTCTTAGGCAATACGTATACAATACGTCTTGATTAATTAGATTATATATTAAACTATTGGACTGTATTTGGACTACTAACTGTGGACTACTAACAATGGACAATTAAAAGGTATTAAAATATTGATTATAACATATGAAATTAAACATTTCCTCAAGTTGCCACTTGATTTCATCTTAAACAATCTTTTGTATCTTAACGATTACAATCTGCGTTCAAAACCTTCAAGTTCTTAAAACACCTCAATCAATCGAGAAGATGAACTAACCACACATTATCGACAGAAAGATTTATACTTATAGTCATACACTTGGAAAGCTCTCAAAACCTAAGTAAGACTTTAACACGTATCCTTGATAAATCATTTGGTATTATTATTACCAAAATAACTTTGCAATTCCTTTTCAAGTATCCAGTTTTGTCACACCTTCAGCAAATCAACTTCGACTTTTCATAAGCCTTGATATAAACTTGACATATACGATTGCCCTTTTTATTGTCGTTACTGGGGAACCTTTTATATCCCACCATATTAGTAGTAAACGTACCAGCGACTCTGTTACTTTGCAACTTAAATCCCTCTGAAATATCACTATCATTATTCATTGAAATCCATCATATACTCATCAACGTCTTGTAACGATAATTGTCATACCATATACCAGGATGCATCAATCATTATTCGCAACATTTCTACGTCTATCTCCTGGAATTCTGAAAGCACCCCAACCTGCGAATTAGTTCTTTGAGCTTTGAAAATGCTGAAGAAGCAGCAAAAACTGTAAACGACCTTAACAATCAAAAGTTTGACGATAGAAAATAGAGTGTTGGAAACGCTCAACAGAAAATTTGGCACTGGAAAGCGGATTAAGCAAAACTATGAAGGAGACTATGAACAAATTGAAACGACCCGTCCATATTACTATAAATGCAGTACATTATTCATTGGTCCCATAGCGAGGTATTTGACCTCTATATGATACGTTTTTAGAAAATATTGCATTCGTTTCATAAAAAAAACACCATTATTATACATAATGCATGTTTTAAACAAGTGGGCGATTATTTATGGAATAATCCCCATATTACATCAGTTTACAAATACTACACACGTGACATAACAGTCGAATATATTACATGACAAAGGTTTTATTGAATGCAACACTTCATTTAAACAAAAGCATGAGACTCCATGCACAGTTTGCTCAGATAATACAACATCGGAAGACTTTCTTAAGGACCTGAGAATAAACATGCTTAAATAGTCAACACAAAGGTTGTGAGATATATAGGTTTAAAGCTAACATCGATATAAATATAGACCACAAGATTTCATAATTATAAACATTTCAGTAAAGATATTCTATAAGTTGTTGAGCGCTTCGGTAACCATACTTAACAAATAATGTGGCATATTCCCTTTATTATGAAATCTCCTTACACTGTACCAAGTGTAGTAAAAACAAAGTACTATGCAACCGTTTACGATACTAGAGCGACTAGCCCGGTTGGGGCTGTCAAACCCGATAGATCTATCAACAGGATTCGCGCTTACAATATGTAAATATTAGTTACCAAGCTATTAGGGAAGATATGCAATGTGGTACAACTCAACATAGAATATATTTTAAGTACTTGTGTCCATAGCATAAAACATAAAATGCATGTATTCTCATCCCAAAATATTTTTAGAGTTTAAAAATGGGACTATATACTCACGGTAGTAAAAGTATATTAATAATAAGTTTTCAAATTATTAAAAATATGGTTGTCGTCCTTGGATTCGCGAACCTATAACAATAATAACGATTCAGATAATAATACATGTGAATAAAATTAATATAGCAAGTTCATAGAATACTTATATAATAAATTTTAACATTTTTATGTTAGTAGTCCATTGTTAGTAGTCCTTTGTTAGTAGTCCATTGTTAGTAGTCCTTTGTTAGTAGTCCATTGTTAGTAGTCCAAAATAGTCTGAAAAGTCCAACAATCCAATAATCGGTATATACATATAATCTTAGAATTACCCCAAGGCGTATTGTGTACATATTGTCTTGCATCAATCCAGAGACTTGTTGACTTAGGATTTATCAAAACGTATTTTTTACGTATTGTCATGGAACGTACCAAGATTATTATATATATACAATCTCGAAATCAACCAAGATTATAATATTTTGTTATACTAATGATAACATGTCCAAATATATATAGGATATAGGAAAAGTTAGCAAGGATATGGTTAATATAGCTTTTATAAGATAAATTTCGTCCATATAAAGTTAATGTTAGCATATTTTGTTTTGCTCGCCAAATATTCATTACAACTCCGTTTAAAGTGAATCAAATTGTTATGGATTCCTTAAGAAGTTAGTTTTTCAAAACCAATTCAAAAAGGTCATCCTAAGTAGTAATTTTTAGAGTTTTACCCTCTTTTTGTGCCGGTGGTCAGATTTGAAAGAATCCCGGCATCCACGTGATATATGATTTTTGATAAAATACTTCCACTTTGTATAAAATCATGAAAAATTTACTGGAAGTCTTATTTACATATATTAACATATTTTCAAAGTCTTAGCCTCGAACTCAAAGTCTAAGATAGGTTTTTAATTCCCAACCCAAAACAGCCCGCTTTTTACCGAATGGAGATTAAATGATATATGTTAAGTTTCAAGGGGTTCTTCATATGTACAAGTTATAAATTCTTATATTAACTTATCATAACATCATAATACATGTAAATAAGTGTTATTAGAGTTAATTTAGAAAGATTAGATTAGTTTTTCAAACAAGTTTAGAATCAACTAAACTATGTTCTAGTTTATAAACTCTTATATAGATAGCTATAAATATATGTATTGAACAAGAGTTGAAGTAGAGTTTTTACCTCAAGTTTAGAATGTAAAGTTGCTGGAATTAAGTAGTAGAACAAAGAATGAGAGAGTTCTTGCAAGTGTGTGTGAAAATTTGTAAGTAAAATTTGGAAAATGAATGTGTAAAAATGAGTTAGAAATGGTACTTATTTATAGGCTCATAAATTTGGTTTTTAGTGAAAAATATCTAAGATAAGTTAAAATGTATTAAGTCATGCATGACATATTATGTATTAAGTCATGCATGACATATTATTCCATTAATGCATATTTCTATTGGTATATACCAATAGTAAATACTTCTAGAAGCCGCGTATAATACACGTATAAATACCGCATAAATACGAGTAAAATATTTGATAAAAAGGAATTAGAATACGAATGTTGCTATCTTTAATAAGAATAAGTATGTTAAATTAAGTATCTAAGTCTTTTAAGTATGTATTAATACTTCTTAATACAATACATATATATTCATTTTAACTTAAGAGTTATTACGTCGTTAAATGTTACATATATATATCGTTTCGAAACCCTTAAGTTAGTTGTCTCATTTTTATGTATATACTTCATTGTTAATATACTTAATGAGATACTTAATTACCATATTATCAAGTTAGATATATATATATATATATATATATATATATATATATATATATATATATATATATATATATATATATCCATATAGATACACCAATATATAATTATTACAAGTTATGGCGTTCGTGAATCGTCGAAATAAAAGGGTGACCAAAAGCTTGTGTAAAACTCTTTCCGGAGGTTCAAGACTTATTAAAATTCATTGTTTATCAATTCGGAATTATTAAATCATGTATATAGTATAATCAAGTAGTCGGAAAAATCCGGGTCGTCACAGTACCTACCCGTTAAAGAAATTTCGTCCCGAAATTTGGCTAAGGGAGGTTTGATAATAAAAACAAGAATATTCTTGTATCAAGAAATATGATATAACTTGAATTCCTATCATGAATTCGATTGTTTGTAATCATTATCAAGGAAATAGGTTAATGGAGTATTTTGAATACCTTGAATGAGTCGAGTTCCGTTTATGAATAGTATGAGTTCAATAAATATAGAGTTTTTCATCTTTGAAAAAATATGGATAGAACAATTCGATTACGCGAAGAGTATGAATGAAGCTATCGTAAAAGATGAAATTGAGAAAAATAAAGTTTCGTCTTAACTTTTGACATAGTCACAGTTAATTTCCAGATTTCAAGGAATGTAAAGAAAATCTTCGAAATCTATATAAGATTCGATTATTCGGTAATTAAGGAAATTCTGATCCTCTTTAATTAAATGCGGTAATCTGCCTCGATTGTTCTGTCTGATATTTCCACTATAAATTTACCTCTTCCATTCCGTTATTTTCACCATCCTATACTTTCTTCCTCAATTCATACATCCAAAAGATTGTGAAAATGCTCAATCTAGTTCTGGTTCTTGACCAAATATTGACATTCGCCACGATCATCCTTCTTTTCCAACTCCCACAGGAGGAATCTGTTTACTTCTTTTATGCTCTAGGGATTATTGTTTTTCTCATTCTCCCATGTCTTTATATCGCTATCCGCATTGGTATACACGGTTTGTAATTTCTGTGCTGTTACCGGGCTTAATATCTTCCCTTATATTTCGGAGCTCCATGCTTCTGTTTTCTTTTCTCGACTTTAATTAAAGTGATCAAGACGTCTCTGATTTGTAAATTACTTCTTTGAAATTTTGAATGAATATAACTAATGTCCTGAGAAAGAAATCGTAGTAGCACGATCTGATTTGTTAAATTACCAGAAATTTCAGAAAAGATAGAAATATCAAGAAAATATTTTCCTGGTATGTTTAGAGGTTAAATAGAATGAAAGAATCGTGTAACATGGCACATGATGAGGGTATGATCTGTGAATCATCACGTTCCATTAGAAACTCAGCATGACTTACTGTAATATAACCACGTTGATTAGGCGTCATTATATTATACTAACTCATGCTTCAATTCCCAACACTACTTCAAAAACATTCATAATTTAAGCTCGAAGCTTATAGAAATTTAGAAACTAAAACAGTTTTCTTTATGATGTAACAAATATAGCATGAAGAGATAAGTGATTTCGGACAAGAATAGTTATGAAGATATCTTCAGAAATATCGAAGATGAAGATATGATGATATTTTGAAATTTTTCCGCAAGGATTTAAAATAAGTAAGGAGCAAGGTATTCGTGGAAGATTTCATCAGATACTGGAACATCTGGATTACAGGTTTATTTTTTGTGATATGTCCACAGTCTCTTTCATGGTTTGCTCAATCCGTTTTTCAGTACAAAATTTTCTCTTTTTCTGAGCCTTTCTCGACACACTATTCTTTATCGTCAGACTTTTGATTGTTAAGGTCGTTTACAGTTTTTGCTGCTTCATCAGCTTTTTCAAAACTCCTAGAATTGATTCACGGACTGGGGTGTTTTTCAGAAATTCAAAATTGAAGTACATAAGTTCAGGAGATAGACGTTATATGTATATATATAACTGTTGACGTAGAAACGTTGCGAATTTCGAAATAATGATTGATGTTTCTCGGTATATGGTATGACAATTATCGTTACAAGACGTTGATGAGTACATGATAGGATTTCAATAAATAATTATAGTGATTTTTCGGAGAGATTTAAGTCGAAGAGTAACGGAGTCGCTGGTACGTTTACTGTTAATATGGTGGGATATAAAAGGTTCCCCGGTAATAATGACAGAAAGGGCAACCGTATATATCCCGGCTAATCCGAATAAAAATTGAAGTTGACTTGTTGAAAGTGTGATAAAAACTGAGTACTTTGAAAAGTAAATGCAAGGTTATTTTTCAGTAATAATAATGCCAAAAGATCTAGCGCAGATACGTGTTAAACTCTTACTTAGGTTCCGAGACTTTTCTGCATGCATAAATCCTCCTTTCCATGTGGTTGATTCGTTCTCTCGATTGTTCACTAGTTGAGGTATTTTCAAGAATCATAAAGGGTTTGAACGCATGTAGTAATCGTCAATATACATGTGATGTTTAAGATGAATTCATTTAGGATTTTGAATGAAATGAATATATTTCTGGATTTTATGAATAAAAGTGACGTTCTAGTACAGTTTTGAATTCAAAGTATGGTTTTGAAAGATGTAAGGATCTAAGAGTGATGTTATCTTGTAGTGACCCGAACTTTTCCATGTTCATATATATTAATTGAGATTGATATTTACATGACTAAATGTTTCCAATATGTTAAGCAATCAAACTTGTTAAGACTTGATTAATTGAAATATGTTTCATATAGACAATTGACCACCCAAGTTGACCGGTGATTCACGAACGTTAAAACTTGTAAAAACTATATGATGACATATATATGGATATATATATAGTTAACATGATACTATGATAAGTAAACATATCATTAAGTATATTAATAATGAACTACATATGTAAAAACAAGACTACTAACTTAATGATTTTTAAACGAAACATATATGTAACGATTATCGTTGTAAAGACATTTAATGTATATATATCATATTAAGAGATATTCATACATGATAATATCATGATAATATAATAATTTAAAATCTCATTTGATATTATAAACATTGGGTTAACAACATTTAACAAGATCGTTAACCTAAAGGTTTCAAAACAACACTTACATGTAACGACTAACGATGACTTAACGACTCAGTTAAAATGTATATACATGTAGTATTTTAATATGTATTTATACACTTTTGAAAGACTTCAATACACTTATCAAAATACTTCTACTTAACAAAAATGCTTACAATTACATCCTCGTTCAGTTTCATCAACAATTCTACTCGTATGCACCCGTATTCGTACTCGTACAATACACAGCGTTTAGATGTATGTACTATTGGTATATACACTCCAATGATCAGCTCTTAGCAGCCCATGTGAGTCACCTAACACATGTGGGAACCATCATTTGGCAACTAGCATGAAATATCTCATAAGATTACAAAAATATGAGTAATCATTCATGACTTATTTACATGAAAACAAAATTACATATCCTTTATATCTAATCCATACACCAACGACCAAAAACACCTACAAACACTTTCATTCTTCAATTTTATTCATCTAATTGATCTCTCTCAAGGTCTATCTTCAAGTTCTAAGTGTTCTTCATAAATTCTACAAGTTCTAGTTACATAAAATCAAGAATACTTTCAAGTTTGCTAGCTCACTTCCAATCTTGTAAGGTGATCATCCAACCTCAAGAAATCTTTGTTTCTTACAGTAGGTTATCATTCTAATACAAGGTAATAATCATATTCAAACTTTGGTTCAATTTCTATAACTATAACAATCTTATTTCAAGTGATGATCTTACTTGAACTTGTTTTCGTGTCATGATCTTGCTTCAAGAACTTCGAGCCATCCAAGGATCCATTGAAGCTAGATCCATTTTTCTCTTTTCCAGTAGGTTTATCCAAGGAACTTAAGGTAGTAATGATGTTCATAACATCATTCGATTCATACATATAAAGCTATCTTATTCGAAGGTTTAAACTTGTAATCACTAGAACATAGTTTAGTTAATTCTAAACTTGTTCGCAAACAAAAGTTAATCCTTCTAACTTGACTTTTAAAATTAACTAAACACATGTTCTATATCTATATGATATGCTAACTTAATGATTTAAAACCTGGAAACACGAAAAACACCGTAAAACCGGATTTACGCCGTCGTAGTAACACCGCGGGCTGTTTTGGGTTAGTTAATTAAAAACTATGATAAACTTTGATTTAAAAGTTGTTATTCTGAGAAAATGATTTTTATTATGAACATGAAACTATATCCAAAAATTATGGTTAAACTCAAAGTGGAAGTATGTGTAGTGACCCGAACTTTTCCATGTTTATATATATTAATTGAGATTGATATTTACATGATTAAATGTTTCCAACATGTTAAGCAATCAAACTTGTTAAGACTTGATTAATTGAAATATGTTTCATATAGACAATTGACCACCCAAGTTGATCGGTGATTCACGAACGTTAAAACTTGTAAAAACTATATGATGACATATATATGGATATATATATATAGTTAACATGATACTATGATAAGAAAACATATCATAAAGTATATTAACAATGAACTACATATGTAAAAACAAGACTACTAACTTAATGATTTTTAAACGAGACATATATGTAACGATTATCGTTGTAAAGACATTTAATGTATATATATCATATTAAGAGATATTCATACATGATAATATCATGATAATATAATAATTTAAAATCTCATTTGATATTATAAACATTGGGTTAACAACATTTAACAAGATCGTTAACCTAAAGGTTTCAAAACAACACTTACATGTAACGACTAACGATGACTTAACGACTCAGTTAAAATGTATATACATGTAGTGTTTTAATATGTATTTATACACTTTTGAAAGACTTCAATACACTTATCAAAATACTTCTACTTAACAAAAATGCTTACAATTACATCCTCGTTCAGTTTCATCAACAATTCTACTCGTATGCACCCGTATTCGTACTCGTACAATACACAGCTTTTAGATGTATGTACTATTGGTATATACACTCCAATGATCAGCTCTTAGCAGCCCATGTGAGTCACCTAACACATGTGGGAACCATCATTTGGCAACTAGCATGAAATATCTCATAAAATTACAAAAATATGAGTAATCATTCATGACTTATTTACATGAAAACAAAATTACATATCCTTTATATCTAATCCATACACCAACGACCAAAAACACCTACAAACACTTTCATTCTTCAATTTTATTCATCTAATTGATCTCTCTCAAGTTCTATCTTCAAGTTCTAAGTGTTCTTCATAAATTCCAAAAGTTCTAGTTTCATAAAATCAAGAATACTTTCAAGTTTGCTAGCTCACTTCCAATCTTGTAAGGTGATCATCCAACCTCAAGAAATCTTTGTTTCTTACAGTAGGTTATCATTCTAATACAAGGTAATAATCATATTCAAACTTTGGTTCAATTTCTATAACTATAACAATCTTATTTCAAGTGATGATCTTACTTGAACTTGTTTTCGTGTCATGATTCTGCTTCAAGAACTTCGAGCCATCCAAGGATCCATTGAAGCTAGATCCATTTTTCTCTTTTCCAGTAGGTTTATCAAAGGAAATTAAGGTAGTAATGATGTTCATAACATCATTCGATTCATACATATAAAGCTATCTTATTCGAAGGTTTAAACTTGTAATCACTAGAACATAGTTTAGTTAATTCTAAACTTGTTCGCAAACAAAAGTTAATCCTTCTAACTTGACTTTTAAAATCAACTAAACACATGTTCTATATCTATATGATATGCTAACTTAATGATTTAAAACATGGAAACACGAAAAACACCGTAAAACCGGATTTACGCCGTCGTAGTAACACCGCGGGCTGTTTTGGGTTAGTTAATTAAAAACTATGATAAACTTTGATTTAAAAGTTGTTATTCTGAGAAAATGATTTTTATTATGAACATGAAACTATATCCAAAAATTATGGTTAAACTCAAAGTGGAAGTATGTTTTCTAAAATGGTCATCTAGACGTCGTTCTTTCGACTGAAATGACTACCTTTACAAAAACGACTTGTAACTTATTTTTCCGACTATAAACCTATACTTTTTCTGTTTAGATTCATAAAATAGAGTTCAATATGAAACCATAGCAATTTGATTCACTCAAAACGGATTTAAAATGAAGAAGTTATGGGTAAAACAAGATTGGATAATTTTTCTCATTTTAGCTACGTGAAAATTGGTAACAAATCTATTCCAACCATAACTTAATCAACTTGTATTGTATATTATGTAATCTTGAGATACCATAGACACGTATACAATGTTTCGACCTATCATGTCGACACATCTATATATATTTCGGAACAACCATAGACACTCTATATGTGAATGTTGGAGTTAGCTATACAGGGTTGAGGTTGATTCCAAAATATATATAGTTTGAGTTGTGATCAATACTGAGATACGTATACACTGGGTCGTGGATTGATTCAAGATAATATTTATCGATTTATTTCTGTACATCTAACTGTGGACAACTAGTTATAGGTTACTAACGAGGACAGCTGACTTAATAAACTTAAAACATCAAAATATATTAAAAGTGTTGTAAATATATTTTGAACATACTTTAATATATATGTATATATTGTTATAGGTTCGTGAATCAACAGTGGCCAAGTCTTACTTCCCGACGAAGTAAAAATCTGTGAAAGTGAGTTATAGTCCCACTTTTAAAATCTAATATTTTTGGGATGAGAATACATGCAGGTTTTATAAATGATTTACAAAATAGACACAAGTACGTGAAACTACATTCTATGGTTGAATTATCGAAATCGAATATGCCCCTTTTTATTAAGTCTGGTAATCTAAGAATTAGGGAACAGACACCCTAATTGACGCGAATCCTAAAGATAGATCTATTGGGCCTAACAAACCCCATCCAAAGTACCGGATGCTTTAGTACTTCGAAATTTATATCATATCCGAAGGGTGTCCCGGAATGATGGGGGATATTCTTATATATGCATCTTGTTATTGTCGGTTACCAGGTGTTCACCATATGAATGATTTTTTTATCTCTATGTATGGGATGTGTATTGAAATATGAAATCTTGTGGTCTATTGTTACGATTTGATATATATAGGTTAAACCTATAACTCACCAACATTTTTGTTGACGTTTAAAGCATGTTTATTCTCAGGTGAATATTAAGAGCTTCCGCTGTTGCATACTAAAATAAGGACAAGATTTGGAGTCCATGTTTGTATGATATTGTGTAAAAACTGCATTCAAGAAACTGATTTCGATGTAACATATTTGTATTGTAAACCATTATGTAATGGTCGTGTGTAAACAGGATATTTTAGATTATCATTATTTGATAATCTACGTAAAGCTTTTTAAACCTTTATTTATGAAATAAAGGTTATGGTTTGTTTTAAAAATGAATGCAGTCTTTGAAAAACGTCTCATATAGAGGTCAAAACCTCGCAACGAAATCAATTAATATGGAACGTTTTTAATCAATAAGAACGGGACATTTCAGTTGGTATCCGAGCGTTGGTCTTAGAGAACCAGAAAATTTGCATTAGTGTGTCTTATCGAGTTTGTTAGGATGCATTAGTGAGTCTGGACTTCGACCGTGTTTTCTTTAAAAATGATTGCTTAACATTTTTGTTGGAAACTATATATTTTTAACATATGAATATTATGTGATATATTAATCTCTTAACGTGTTTGATATTATGTGATAGATGTCTACCTCTAGAACAAGTCCCATTGACTCACCTAATAATAATGAAGAGTCAAATGTAAATTGGAATGATTTGTGGACTGATTCACAAGTTCCCGAAGAGGAACCGGAAGAAGAGTCGGAAAATGAAGAAGAATCGGAACCGGAAGAAGAATCGGAACCGGATGAAGAAATAGAACCGGTGGGGGAAATAATAAAACGGTTAAGTAAAAGAAAATCCTCAACCAACCGACCAAAGTTAATTATGGTCAATGGTGTTTCCGCCAAGGAAGCAAAATATTGGGAGGATTACCAATTCTCCGATGAATCGGATTCCGACGAGAATTCCGATGATGTTATAGAAATTACCCCAACTGAATTTAAAAAGGCAAAAGAAAATAATAAGGGAAAGGGCATAAAAATAGAGAAATCTAATTCCAACCCCGATGAACTTTATATGTATCGTCAACCCTCGAAGTCCTTAAGTTGTAACAATGACCCGGGAACCTCTAAACCACCAGGTTTTTCTAAACCAATGTGGACAACGACGGCTCGTATTAGGGGAACATCATATATCCCTAGAAACTTGGCAAAACGAACCAAAACCGAAGAAGAAGAAACGAGCGAGTCGGAATAAGATAGTTGTATTCGTGTGGTGTAATATATGTAATATAGTGTTCTTATGCTTTATGATATATGTAAAAATTGCTTATATTAATAAGTATTTTTTTATGAATCTAACTCTTGTCTATTTTACAGTTTAAAAACACAAAATGGATAGACAACCCAATATTTTAAGAGACCTACCCGGAGACATGATTGATGAAATCTTGTCTAGAGTCGGCCAGAATTCTTCGGCACAACTATTTAAGGCAAGATCAGTTTGTAAGACATTCGAAGAACGTTCCAAGAATGTCTTGGTTTATAAGAGACTTTCGTTTGAAAGATGGGGGATATCACATTGGGAAACCCATAAGTTACGATGTGTTTACTTTGACGCATATATTGCGGGGAACCCAAATGCTATTTTACGCAACGGGTTAAGAAATTATTTTGACTCAATATATCCGAATATTGGACTTCGTGATTTAGAAAAAGCGGCTAACATGCAACATAAAGAAGCATGTTATGCTTACGGATTAGTAATGTTCACTTCTCACCAAAGTGAGAACAAGAACATCGGGCTACAACTATTAAACAAAACGTTTCCACAAGTGACGGAGTCGGTAATTGGGGTAAGAAATGAGGTTTTTAGATTATTACGGGACTGTTGGACATTACGTAACCCTCGTCCCTTTGATGACGTTACAACACGCTGTCTTATCAACGGCCATAACGGTTATGTTGCACAAGACCAAGGATGGGAAGTAGTCCTAGTAAAACCAGAATGCATGACTTGTTTCTGGACGTATGAATTACGTGTCTTTATTGCCTTTGCTGAACGACTTGTGTATTAGTTAGAATTGTCTTCACAACTATCTTGTATCAAAGTTATTGTGTGCTATATTTCATGCTTTATGTAAAATAAGCGGTATTGTAAGTTTGTAAAATATTGTATAAAAGTTTGAACGCGAAATATTATTATAATCAGTTTTTCATATAGAATTGTAGTAGTTAAATTGTATATTAGCTACTAAGTATGAACTTAACGGGTAGGTACTACCCGAATTTAAACTTATAAAACGCTAATATGAAGAAAAAGCTTTTATAAATGAGTTCATATTATGCTACGAAATACTATTAACTACTCTTAATATTCTGTATGATTAACTTGTTCCATTTAACTATTTTGAAGGAAATGGCACCGACTACTCGACACACCGTGAATATGAATGAAGAGGAATTCCGTACTTTTCTAGCTTCAAACATAGCCGCAGTACAGGCTGCGCTACATACCAACAATAACCTTGGATCTAGCAGTACAGGAAATCGTGTAGGATGCACCTACAAAGAATTCACTGCCTGCAAACCTTTGGAATTTGATAGATCCGAAGGACCGATCGGATTGAAACGGTGGACCGAGAAGGTTGAATCGGTGTTTGCCATAAGTAAGTGTACTGAAGAGGACAAAGTGAAGTACGCTACGCATACCTTCACAGGTTCTGCGTTAACATGGTGGAATACCTATCTAGAGCAAGTGGGACAAGATGATGCGTACGCACTACCGTGGTCAGCATTCAAGCACTTGATGAACGAGAAGTACCGTCCCAGAACCGAGGTCAATAAGCTCAAGACAGAACTTAGAGGGTTACGAACCCAAGGATTTGATATTACCACGTACGAAAGACGATTCACAGAATTGTGCCTATTGTGTCCGGGAGCATTCGAAGATGAGGAAGAGAAGATCGACGCGTTTGTGAAAGGATTACCGGAAAGAATCCAAGAAGATATAAGTTCACACGAGCCCGCCTCCATACAACAGGCATGTAGAATGGCTCACAAACTAGTGAACCAGATTGAAGAAAGAATTAAAGAACAGACTGCTGAAGAGGCCAATGTGAAGCAAGTCAAAAGAAAGTGGGAGGAAAACGGTGATAAGAATCACCAATACAACAACAACAGCAATTACAACAATAATCGCAACAATTATCCCAACAATCGCAACATCAATTGCAACTACAACAAACGGCCCAACAACAACAACAACAACAACAACAACAACTACAACAATCATCCCAACAACAATAATAACCGCAACAACAACAACAATCAGAAGCAGCTATGCCAAAGGTGTGAAAAGAATCACTCAGGGTTCTGCACCAAATTTTGCAACAAGTGTAAAAGAAATGGTCATAGCGCAGCGAAGTGTGAGGTCTACGGACCAGGGGTTAATAGAACGAAAGGAACAAATGGTGTCGGAACGAGTAATGGCGGAGCAAGTAGTGTCGGAGCAAGTTATGCCAATGTCGTTTGTTATAAATGTGGAAAACCAGGCCACATTATTAGAAATTGCCCGAACCAGGAGAACACGAATGGACAAGGCCGTGGAAGAGTTTTCAATATTAATGCGGTAGAGGCACAGGAAGACCCGGAGCTTGTTACGGGTACGTTTCTTATTGACAATAAATCTGCTTACGTTTTATTTGATTCGGGTGCGGATAGAAGCTATATGAGTAGAGATTTTTGTGCTAAATTAAGTTGTCCATTGACGCCTTTGGATAGTAAATTTTTACTCGAATTAGCAAATGGTAAATTAATTTCAGCAGATAATATATGTCGGAATCGAGAAATTAAACTGGTTAGCGAAACATTTAAGATTGATTTGATACCAGTAGAGTTAGGGAGTTTTGATGTGATAATCGGTATGGACTAGTTGAAAGAAGTGAAAGCGGAGATCGTTTGTTACAAAAATGCAATTCGCATTATACGAGAAAAAGGAAAACCCTTAATGGTGTACGGAGAAAAGGGCAACACGAAGCTACATCTTATTAGTAATTTGAAGGCATAAAAACTAATAAGAAAAGGTTGCTATGCTGTTCTAGCACACGTCGACAAAGTACAAACTGAAGAAAAGAGCATCAATGATGTTCCCATTGCAAAAGAATTTCCCGATGTATTTCCGAAAGAATTACCGGGATTACCCCCACATCGATCCGTTGAATTTCAAATAGATCTTGTACCAGGAGCTGCACCAATAGCTCGTGCTCCTTACAGACTCGCACCCAGCGAGATGAAAGAACTGCAAAGCCAATTACAAGAACTTTTAGAGCGTGGTTTCATTCGACCAAGCACATCACCGTGGGGAGCTCCTGTTTTGTTTGTCAAGAAGAAAGATGGTACATTCAGGTTGTGTATTGACTACCGAGAGTTGAACAAACTTACCATCAAGAACCGCTACCCACTACCGAGAATCGACGACTTATTTGATCAACTACAAGGCTCGTCTGTTTATTCAAAGATTGACTTACGTTCCGGGTATCATCAAATGCGGGTGAAAGAAGATGATATTCCAAAGACTGCTTTCAGAACACGTTACGGTCATTACGAGTTTATGGTCATGCCGTTTGGTTTAACTAATGCACCAGCTGTATTCATGGACCTTATGAACCGAGTGTGTGGACCATACCTTGACAAGTTTGTCATTGTTTTCATTGATGACATACTTATTTACTCAAAGAATGACCAAGA
Source organism: Rutidosis leptorrhynchoides (assembly GCF_046630445.1). Taxonomy (NCBI): domain Eukaryota; kingdom Viridiplantae; phylum Streptophyta; class Magnoliopsida; order Asterales; family Asteraceae; genus Rutidosis; species Rutidosis leptorrhynchoides. The sequence continues at coordinate 543,126,027 of NC_092334.1, forward strand.
ACACGGTGAACATTTGAGAAAGGTGTTAGAAGTATTGAGGAAGGAAGAATTGTACGCTAAGTTTTCAAAGTGTGCATTTTGGTTGGAAGAAGTTCAATTCCTCGGTCACATAGTGAACAAAGAAGGTATTAAGGTGGATCCGACAAAGATAGAAACTGTTGAAAAGTGGGAAACCCCGAAAACTCCGAAACACATACGCCAGTTTTTAGGACTAGCTGGTTACTACAGAAGGTTCATCCAAGACTTTTCCAGAATAGCAAAACCCTTGACTGCATTAACGCATAAAGGGAAGAAATTTGAATGGAATGATGAACAAGAGAAAGCGTTTCAGTTATTGAAGAAAAAGCTAACTACGGCACCTATATTGTCATTGCCTGAAGGGAATGATGATTTTGTGATTTATTGTGATGCATCAAAGCAAGGTCTCGGTTGTGTATTAATGCAACGAACGAAGGTGATTGCTTATGCGTCTAGACAATTGAAGATTCACGAACAAAATTATACGACGCATGATTTGGAATTAGGCGCGGTTGTTTTTGCATTAAAGACTTGGAGGCACTACTTATATGGGGTCAAAAGTATTATATATACCGACCACAAAAGTCTTCAACACATATTTAATCAGAAACAACTGAATATGAGGCAGCGTAGGTGGATTGAATTATTGAATGATTACGACTTTGAGATTCGTTACCACCCGGGGAAGGCAAATGTGGTAGCCGATGCCTTGAGCAGGAAGGACAGAGAACCCATTCGAGTAAAATCTATGAATATAATGATTCATAATAACATTACTACTTAAATAAAGGAGGCGCAACAAGGAGTTTTAAAAGAGGGAAATTTAAAGGATGAAATACCCAAAGGATCGGAGAAGCATCTTAATATTCGGGAAGACGGAACCCGGTATAGGGCTGAAAGGATTTGGGTACCAAAATTTGGAGATATGAGAGAAATGGTACTTAGAGAAGCTCATAAAACCAGATACTCAATACATCCTGGAACGGGGAAGATGTACAAGGATCTCAAGAAACATTTTTGGTGGCCGGGTATGAAAACCGATGTTGCTAAATACGTAGGAGAATGTTTGACGTGTTCTAAGGTCAAAGCTGAGCATCAGAAACCATCAGGTCTACTTCAACAACCCGAAATCCCGGAATGGAAATGGGAAAACATTACCATGGATTTCATCACTAAATTGCCAAGGACTGCAAGTGGTTTTGATACTATTTGGGTAATAGTTGATCGTCTCACCAAATCAGCACACTTCCTACCAATAAGAGAAGATGACAAGATGGAGAAGTTAGCACGACTGTATTTGAAGGAAGTCGTCTCCAGACATGGAATACCAATCTCTATTATCTCTGATAGGGATGGCAGATTTATTTCAAGATTCTGGCAGACATTACAGCAAGCATTAGGAACTCGTCTAGACATGAGTACTACCTATCATCCACAAACTGATGGGCAGAGCGAAAGGACGATACAAACGCTTGAAGACATGCTACGAGCATGTGTTATTGATTTCGGAAACAGTTGGGATCGACATCTACCGTTAGCAGAATTTTCCTACAACAACAGCTACTATTCAAGCATTGAGATGGCGCCGTTTGAAGCACTTTATGGTAGAAAGTGCAGGTCTCCGATTTGTTGGAGTGAAGTGGGGGATAGACAGATTACGGGTCCGGAGATTATACAAGAAACTACCGAGAAGATCATCCAAATTCAACAACGGTTGAAAACCGCCCAAAGTCGACAAAAGAGCTACGCTGACATTAAAAGAAAAGATATAGAATTTGAAATTGGAGAGATAGTCATGCTTAAAGTTGCACCTTGGAAAGGCGTTGTTCGATTTGGTAAACGAGGGAAATTAAATCCAAGGTATATTGGACCATTCAAGATTATTGATCGTGTCGGACCAGTAGCTTACCGACTAGAGTTACCTCAACAACTCGCGGCTGTACATAACACTTTCCACGTCTCGAATTTAAAGAAATGTTTTGCTAAAGAAGATCTCACTATTCCGTTAGATGAAATCCAAATCAACGAAAAACTTCAATTCATCGAAGAACCCGTCGAAATAATGGATCGTGAGGTTAAAAGACTTAAGCAAAACAAGATACCAATTGTTAAGGTTCGATGGAATGCTCGTAGAGGACCCGAGTTCACCTGGGAGCGTGAAGATCAGATGAAGAAGAAATACCCGCATCTATTTCCAGAAGATTCGTCAACACCTTCAACAGCTTAAAATTTCGGGACGAAATTTATTTAACGAGTAGGTACTGTAGTGACGCGAACTTTTCCATGTTTATATATATTAATTGAGATTGATATTTACATGATTAAATGTTTCCAACATGTTAAGCAATCAAACTTGTTAAGACTTGATAAATTGAAATATGTTTCATATAGACAATTGACCACCCAAGTTGATCGGTGATTCACGAACGTTAAAACTTGTAAAAACTATATGATGACATATATATGGATATATATATATATAGTTAACATGATACTATGATAAGAAAACATATCATAAAGTATATTAACAATGAACTACATATGTAAAAACAAGACTACTAACTTAATGATTTTTAAACGAGACATATATGTAACGATTATCGTTGTAAAGACATTTAATGTATATATATCATATTAAGAGATATTCATACATGATAATATCATGATAATATAATAATTTAAAATCTCATTTGATATTATAAACATTGGGTTAACAACATTTAACAAGATCGTTAACCTAAAGGTTTCAAAACAACACTTACATGTAACGACTAACGATGACTTAACGACTCAGTTAAAATGTATATACATGTAGTGTTTTAATATGCATTTATACACTTTTGAAAGACTTCAATACACTTATCAAAATACTTCTACTTAACAAAAATGCTTACAATTACATCCTCGTTCAGTTTCATCAACAATTCTACTCGTATGCACCCGTATTCGTACTCGTACAATACACAGCTTTTAGATGTATGTACTATTGGTATATACACTCCAATGATCAGCTCTTAGCAGCCCATGTGAGTCACCTAACACATGTGGGAACCATCATTTGGCAACTAGCATGAAATATCTCATAAAATTACAAAAATATGAGTAATCATTCATGACTTATTTACATGAAAACAAAATTACATATCCTTTATATCTAATCCATACACCAACGACCAAAAACACCTACAAACACTTTCATTCTTCAATTTTCTTCATCTAATTGATCTCTCTCAAGTTCTATCGTCAAGTTCTAAGTGTTCTTCATAAATTCCAAAAGTTCTAGTTTCATAAAATCAAGAATACTTTCAAGTTTGCTAGCTCACTTCCAATCTTGTAAGGTGATCATCCAACGTCAAGAAATCTTTGTTTCTTACAGTAGGTTATCATTCTAATACAAGGTAATAATCATATTCAAACTTTGGTTCAATTTCTATAACTATAACAATCTTATTTCAAGTGATGATCTTACTTGAACTTGTTTTCGTGTCATGATTCTGCTTCAAGAACTTCGAGCCATCCAAGGATCCATTGAAGCTAGATCCATTTTTCTCTTTTCCAGTAGGTTTATCCAAGGAAATTAAGGTAGTAATGATGTTCATAACATCATTCGATTCATACATATAAAGCTATCTTATTCGAAGGTTTAAACTTGTAATCACTAGAACATAGTTTAGTTAATTCTAAACTTGTTCGCAAACAAAAGTTAATCCTTCTAACTTGACTTTTAAAATCAACTAAACACATGTTCTATATCTATATGATATGCTAACTTAATGATTTAAAACATGGAAACACGAAAAACACCGTAAAACCGGATTTACGCCGTCGTAGTAACACCGCGGGCTGTTTTGGGTTAGTTAATTAAAAACTATGATAAACTTTGATTTAAAAGTTGTTATTCTGAGAAAATGATTTTTATTATGAACATGAAACTATATCCAAAAATTATGGTTAAACTCAAAGTGGAAGTATGTTTTCTAAAATGGTCATCTAGACGTCGTTCTTTCGACTGAAATGACTACCTTTACAAAAACGACTTGTAACTTATTTTTCCGACTATAAACCTATACTTTTTCTGTTTAGATTCATAAAATAGAGTTCAATATGAAACCATAGCAATTTGATTCACTCAAAACGGATTTAAAATGAAGAAGTTATGGGTAAAACAAGATTGGATAATTTTTCTCATTTTAGCTACGTGAAAATTGGTAACAAATCTATTCCAACCATAACTTAATCAACTTGTATTGTATATTATGTAATCTTGAGATACCATAGACACGTATACAATGTTTCGACCTATCATGTCGACACATCTATATATATTTCGGAACAACCATAGACACTCTATATGTGAATGTTGGAGTTAGCTATACAGGGTTGAGGTTGATTCCAAAATATATATAGTTTGAGTTGTGATCAATACTGAGATACGTATACACTGGGTCGTGGATTGATTCAAGATAATATTTATCGATTTATTTCTGTACATCTAACTGTGGACAACTAGTTATAGGTTACTAACGAGGACAGCTGACTTAATAAACTTAAAACATCAAAATATATTAAAAGTGTTGTAAATATATTTTGAACATACTTTAATATATATGTATATATTGTTATAGGTTCGTGAATCAACAGTGGCCAAGTCTTACTTCCCGACGAAGTAAAAATCTGTGAAAGTGAGTTATAGTCCCACTTTTAAAATCTAATATTTTTGGGATGAGAATACATGCAGGTTTTATAAATGATTTACAAAATAGACACAAGTACGTGAAACTACATTCTATGGTTGAATTATCGAAATCGAATATGCCCCTTTTTATTAAGTCTGGTAATCTAAGAATTAGGGAACAGACACCCTAATTGACGCGAATCCTAAAGATAGATCTATTGGGCCTAACAAACCCCATCCAAAGTACCGGATGCTTTAGTACTTCGAAATTTATATCATATCCGAAGGGTGTCCCGGAATGATGGGGGATATTCTTATATATGCATCTTGTTATTGTCGGTTACCAGGTGTTCACCATATGAATGATTTTTTTATCTCTATGTATGGGATGTGTATTGAAATATGAAATCTTGTGGTCTATTGTTACGATTTGATATATATAGGTTAAACCTATAACTCACCAACATTTTTGTTGACGTTTAAAGCATGTTTATTCTCAGGTGAATATTAAGAGCTTCCGCTGTTGCATACTAAAATAAGGACAAGATTTGGAGTCCATGTTTGTATGATATTGTGTAAAAACTGCATTCAAGAAACTGATTTCGATGTAACATATTTGTATTGTAAACCATTATGTAATGGTCGTGTGTAAACAGGATATTTTAGATTATCATTATTTGATAATCTACGTAAAGCTTTTTAAACCTTTATTTATGAAATAAAGGTTATGGTTTGTTTTAAAAATGAATGCAGTCTTTGAAAAACGTCTCATATAAAGGTCAAAACCTCGCAACGAAATCAATTAATATGGAACGTTTTTAATCAATAAGAACGGGACATTTCAGTATGTTTTCTAAAATGGTCATCTAGACGTCGTTCTTTCGACTGAAATGACTACCTTTACAAAAATGACTTGTAACTTATTTTTCCGACTATAAACCTATACTTTTCTGTTTAGATTCATAAAATAGAGTTCAATATGAAACCATAGCAATTTGATTCACTCAAAACGGATTTAAAATGAAGAAGTTATGGGTAAAACAAGATTGGATAATTTTTCTCATTTTAGCTACGTGAAAATTGGTAACAAATCTATTCCAACCATAACTTAATCAACTTGTATTGTATATTATGTAATCTTGATATACCATAGACACGTATACAATGTTTCGACCTATCATGTCGACACATCTATATATATTTCGGAACAACCATAGACACTCTATATGTGAATGTTGGAGTTAGCTATACAGGGTTGAGGTTGATTCCAAAATATATATAGTTTGAGTTGTGATCAATACTGAGATACGTATACACTGGGTCGTGGATTGATTCAAGATAATATTTATCGATTTATTTCTGTACATCTAACTGTGGACAACTAGTTATAGGTTACTAACGAGGACAGCTGACTTAATAAACTTAAAACATCAAAATATATTAAAAGTGTTGTAAATATATTTTGAACATACTTTGATATATATGTATATATTGTTATAGGTTCGTGAATAAACCAGTGGCCAAGTCTTACTTCCCGACGAAGTAAAAATCTGTGAAAGTGAGTTATAGTCCCACTTTTAAAATCTAATATTTTTGGGATGAGAATACATGCAGGTTTTATAAATGATTTACAAAATAGACACAAGTACGTGAAACTACATTCTATGGTTGAATTATCGAAATCGAATATGCCCCTTTTTATTAAGTCTGGTAATCTAAGAATTAGGGAACAGACACCCTAATTGACGCGAATCCTAAAGATAGATCTATTGGGCCTAACAAACCCCATCCAAAGTACCGGATGCTTTAGTACTTCGAAATTTATATCATATCCGAAGGGTGTCCCGGAATGATGGGGATATTCTTATATATGCATCTTGTTAATGTCGGTTACCAGGTGTTCACCATATGAATGATTTTTTATCTCTATGTATGGGATGTGTATTGAAATATGAAATCTTGTGGTCTATTATTATGATTTGATATATATAGGTTAAACCTATAACTCACCAACATTTTTGTTGACGTTTTAAGCATGTTTATTCTCAGGTGATTATTAAGAGCTTTCGCTGTCGCATACTTAAATAAGGACGAGATTTGGAGTCCATGCTTGTATGATATTATGTAAAAACTACATTCAAGAAACTTATTTGGTTGTAACATATTTGTATTGTAAACCATTATGTAATGGTCGTGTGTAAACAGGATATTTTAGATTATCATTATTTGATAATCTACTTAAAGCTTTTTAAACCTTTATTGATGAAATAAAGGTTATGGTTTGTTTTAAAATGAATGCAGTCTTTGAAAAACGTCACATATAGAGGTCAAAACCTCGCAACGAAATCAATTAATATGGAACGTTTTTAATCAATAAGAACGGGACATTTCAGTTGGTATCAGAGCGTTGGTCTTAGAGAACCAGAAAATTTGCATTAGTGTGTCTTATCGAGTTTGTTAGGATGCATTAGTGAGTCTGGACTTCGACCGTGTTTTCTTTAAAAAATGATTGCTTAACATTTTTGTTGGAAACTATATATTTTTAACATATGAATATTATGTGATATATTAATCTCTTAACGTGTTTGACATTATGTGATAGATGTCTACCTCTAGAACAAGTCCCATTGACTCACCTAATAATAATGAAGAGTCAAATTTAAATTGGAATGATTCGTGGACTGATTCACAAGTTCCCGAAGAGGAACCAGAAGAAGAGTCGGAACCGGAAGAAGAATCGGAACCGGAAGAAGAATCGGAACCGGATGAAGAAATAGAACCGGTGGGAGAAATAATAAAACGGTTAAGTAAAAGAAAATCCTCAACCAACCGACCAAGGTTAATTATGGTCAATGGTGTTTCCGCCAAGGAAGCAAAATATTGGGAGGATTACCAATTCTCCGATGAATCGGATTCCGACGAGAATTCCGATGATGTTATAGAAATTACCCCAACTGAATTTAAAAAGGCAAAAGAAAATAATAAGGGAAAGGGCATAAAAATAGAGAAATCTAATTCCAACCCCGATGAACTTTATATGTATCGTCAACCCCCGAAGTCCTTAAGTTGTAACAATGACCCGAGAACCTCTAAACCACCAGGTTTTTCTAAACCAATGTGGACAACGACAGTTAGTATTAGGGGAACATCATATATCCCTAGAAACTTGGCAAAACGAACCAAAACGAGCGAGTCGGAATAAGATAGTTGTATTCGTGTGGTGTAATATATGTAATATAGTGTGCTTATGCTTTATGATATATGTAAAAATTGCTTGTATTAATAAGTATTTTTTTATGAATCTAACTCTTGTCTATTTTACAGTTTAAAAACACAAAATGGATAGACAACCCAATATTTTAAGAGACTTACCCGGAGACATAATTGATGAAATCTTGTCTAGAGTCGGTCAGAATTCCTCGGCACAACTATTTAAGGCGAGATCAGTTTGTAAGACATTCGAAGAACGTTCCAAGAATGTCTTGGTTTATAAGAGACTTTCGTTTGAAAGATGGGGGATATCACATTGGGAAACCCATAAGTTACGATGTGCTTACTTTGACGCATATATTGCGGAGAACCCAAATGCTATTTTACGCAACGGGTTAAGAAATTATTTTGACTCAATATATCCGAATATTGGACTTCGTGATTTAGAAAAAGCGGCTAACATGCAACATAAAGAAGCATGTTATGCTTACGGATTAGTAATGTTCGCTTCTCACCAAAGTGAGAACAAGAACATCGGGCTACAACTATTAAACAAAACGTTTCCACAAGTGACGGAGTCGGTAATTGGGGTAAGAAATGAGGTTTTTAGATTGTTACGGGACTGTTGGACATTACGTAACCCTCGTCCTTTTGACGACGTTACAACACGCTGTCTTATCAATGACCATAACGGTTATGTTCCACAAGACCAAGGATGGGAAGTAATCCTAGTAAAACCAGAATGCATGACTTGTTTCTGGACGTATGAATTACGTGTCTTTATTGCCTTTGCTGAACGACTTGTGTACTAGCTAGAATTATCTTCACAACTATCTTGTATCAAAGTTATTGCGTGCTATATTTCATGCTTTATGTAAAATAAGCGGTATTGTAAGTTGTAAAATATTGTATAAAAGTTTGAACGCGAAATATTATTATAATCAGTTTTTCATATAGAATTGTAGTAGTTGAATTGTATATTAGCTACTAAGTATGAACTTAACGGGTAGGTACTACCCGAATTTAAACTTAAAAAACGCTAATATGAAGAAAAAGCTTTTATAAATGAGTTCATATTATGCTACGAAATACTATTAACTACTCTTAATATTCTGTATGATTAACTTGTTCCATTTGAATATTTTGAAGGAAATGGCACCGACTACTCGACACACCGTGAATATGAATGAAGAGGAATTCCGTACTTTTCTAGCTTCAAACATAGCCGCAGTACAGGCTGCGCTACATACCAACAATAACCTTGGATCTAGCAGTACAGGAAATCGTGTAGGATGCACCTACAAAGAATTCACTGCCTGCAAACCTTTGGAATTTGATGGAACCGAAGGACCGATCGGATTGAAACGGTGGACCGAGAAGGTCGAATCGGTGTTTGCCATAAGTAAGTGTACTGAAGAGGACAAAGTGAAGTACGCTACGCATACCTTCACAGGTTCTGCATTAACATGGTGGAATACCTATCTAGAGCCAGTGGGACAAGATGATGCGTACGCACTACCGTGGTCAGCATTCAAGCACTTGATGAACGAGAAGTACCGTCCCAGAACCGAGGTCAACAAGCTCAAGACAGAACTTAGAGGGTTACGAACCCAAGGATTTGATATTACCACGTACGAAAGACGATTCACAGAATTGTGCCTATTGTGTCCGGGAGCATTCGAAGACGAGGAAGAGAAGATCGACGTGTTTGTGAAAGGATTACCGGAAAGAATCCAAGAAGATATAAGTTCACACGAGCCCGCCTCTATACAACAGGCATGTAGAATGGCTCACAAACTAGTGAACCAGATTGAAGAAAGAATTAAAGAACAGACTGCTGAAGAGGCCAATGTGAAGCAAGTCAAAAGAAAGTGGGAGGAAAACGGTGATAAGAATCACCAATACAACAACAACAGCAATTACAACAATAATCGCAACAATTATCCCAACAATCGCAACATCAATCGCAACTACAACAAACGGCCCGACAACAACAACAACAACAACAACAGCAACTACAACAATCATCCCAACAACAATAATAACCGCAACAACAACAACAATCAGAAGCAGCTATGCCAAAGGTGTGAAAAGTATCACTCGGGGTTCTGCACCAAATTTTGCAACAAGTGTAAAAGAAATGGTCATAGCGCGGCGAAGTGTGAGGTCTACGGACCAGGGGTTAATAGAACGAAAGGAACAAATGGTGTCGGAACGAGTAATGGCGGAGCAAGTAGTGTCGGAGCAAGTTATGCCAATGTAGTTTGTTATAAATGTGGAAAACCGGGCCACATTATTAGAAATTGCCCGAACCTGGAGAACACCAATGGACAAGGCCGCGGAAGAGTTTTCAATATTAATGCGGCAGAGGCACAGGAAGACCCGGAGCTTGTTATGGGTACGTTTCTTATTGACAATAAATCTGCTTACGTTTTATTTGATTCGGGTGCGGATAGAAGCTATATGAGTAGAGATTTTTGTGCTAAATTAAGTTGTCCATTGACGCCTTTGGATAGTAAATTTTTACTCGAATTAGCAAATGGTAAATTAATTTCAGCAGATAATATATGTCGGAATCGAGAAATTAAACTGGCTAGCGAAACATTTAAGATTGATTTGATACCAGTAGAGTTAGGGAGTTTTGATGTGATAATCGGTATGGACTGGTTGAAAGAAGTGAAAGCAGAGATTGTCTGTTACAAAAATGCAATTCGCATTATACGAGAAAAAGGAAAACCCTTAATGGTGTACGGAGAAAAGGGCAACACGAAGCTACATCTTATTAGTAATTTGAAGGCACAAAAACTAATAAGAAAAGGTTGCTATGCTGTACTAGCACACGTCGAGAAAGTACAAACTGAAGAAAAGAGCATCAATGATGTTCCCATTGCAAAAGAATTTCCCGATGTATTTCCGAAAGAATTACCGAGATTACCCCCACATCGATCCGTTGAATTTCAAATAGATCTTGTACCAGGAGCTGCACCAATAGCTCGTGCTCCTTACAGACTCGCACCCAGCGAGATGAAAGAACTGCAAAGCCAATTACAAGAACTTTTAGAGCGTGGTTTCATTCGACCAAGCACATCACCGTGGGGAGCTCCTGTTTTGTTTGTCAAGAAGAAAGATGGTACATTCAGGTTGTGTATCGACTACCGAGAGTTGAACAAACTTACCATCAAGAACCGCTACCCACTACCGAGAATCGACGACTTATTTGATCAACTACAAGGCTCGTCTGTTTATTCAAAGATTGACTTACGTTCCGGGTATCATCAAATGCGGGTGAAAGAAGATGATATTCCAAAGACTGCTTTCAGAACACGTTACGGTCATTACGAGTTTATGGTCATGCCGTTTGGTTTAACTAATGCACCAGCTGTGTTCATGGACCTTATGAACCGAGTGTGTGGACCATACCTTGACAAGTTTGTCATTGTTTTCATTGATGACATACTTATTTACTCAAAGAATGACCAAGAACACGGTGAACATTTGAGAAAGGTGTTAGAAGAATTGAGGAAGGAAGAATTGTACGCTAAGTTTTCAAAGTGTGCATTTTGGTTGGAAGAAGTTCTATTCCTCGGTCACATAGTGAACAAAGAAGGTATTAAGGTGGATCCGGCAAAGATAGAAACTGTTGAAAAGTGGGAAACCCCGAAAACTCGGAAACACATACGCCAGTTTTTAGGACTAGCTGGTTACTACAGAAGGTTCATCCAAGATTTTTCCAGAATAGCAAAACCCTTGACTGCATTAACGCATAAAGGGAAGAAATTTGAATGGAATGATGAACAAGAGAAAGCGTTTCAGTTATTGAAGAAAAAGCTAACTACGGCACCTATATTGTCATTGCCTGAAGGGAATGATGATTTTGTGATTTATTGTGACGCATCAAAGCAAGGTCTCGGTTGTGTATTAATGCAACGAACGAAGGTGATTGCTTATGCGTCTAGACAATTGAAGATTCACGAACAAAATTATACGACGCATGATTTGGAATTAGGAGCGGTTGTTTTTGCATTAAAGACTTGGAGGCACTACTTATATGGGGTCAAAAGTATTATATATACCGACCACAAAAGTCTTCAACACATATTTAATCAAAAACAACTGAATATGAGGCAGCGTAGGTGGATTGAATTGTTGAATGATTACGACTTTGAGATTCGTTACCACCCGGGGAAGGCAAATGTGGTAGCCGATGCCTTGAGCAGGAAGGACAGAGAACCCATTCGAGTAAAATCTATGAATATAATGATTCATAATAACCTTACTACTCAAATAAAGGAGGCGCAACAAGGAGTTTTAAAAGAGGGAAATTTAAAGGATGAAATACCCAAAGGATCGGAGAAGCATCTTAATATTCAGGAAGACGGAACCCGGTATAGGGCTGAAAGGATTTGGGTACCAAAATTTGGAGATATGAGAGAAATGGTACTTAGAGAAGCTCATAAAACCAGATACTCAATACATCATGGAACGGGGAAGATGTACAAGGATCTCAAGAAACATTTTTGGTGGCCGGGTATGAAAGCCGATATTGCTAAATACGTAGGAGAATGTTTGACGTGTTCCAAGGTCAAAGCTGAGCATCAGAAACCATCAGGTCTACTTCAACAACCCGAAATCCCGGAATGGAAATGGGAAAACATTACCATGGATTTCATTACTAAATTGCCAAGGACTGCAAGTGGTTTTGATACTATTTGGGTAATAGTTGATCGTCTCACCAAATCAGCACACTTCCTACCAATAAGAGAAGATGACAAGATGGAGAAGTTAGCACGACTGTATTAGAAGGAAGTCGTCTCCAGACATGGAATACCAATCTCTATTATCTCTGATAGGGATGGCAGATTTATTTCAAGATTCTGGCAGACATTACAGCAAGCATTAGGAACTCGTCTAGACATGAGTACTGCCTATCATCCACAAACTGATGGGCAGAGCGAAAGGACGATACAAACGCTTGAAGACATGCTACGAGCATGTGTTATTGATTTCGGAAACAGTTGGGATCGACATCTACCGTTAGCAGAATTTTCCTACAACAACAGCTACCATTCAAGCATTGAGATGGCGACGTTTGAAGCACTTTATGGTAGAAAGTGCAGGTCTCCGATTTGTTGGAGTGAAGTGGGGGATAGACAGATTACGGGTCCGGAGATTATACAAGAAACTACCGAGAAGATCATCCAAATTCAACAACGGTTGAAAACCGCCCAAAGTCGACAAAAGAGCTACGCTGACATTAAAAGAAAAGATATAGAATTTGAAATTGGAGAGTTGGTCATGCTTAAAGTTGCACCTTGGAAAGGCGTTGTTCGATTTGGTAAACGAGGGAAATTAAATCCAAGGTATATTGGACCATTCAAGATTATTGATCGTGTCGGACCAGTAGCATACCGACTTGCGTTACCTCAACAACTCGCGGCTGTACATAACACTTTCCACGTCTCGAATTTGAAGAAATGTTTTGCTAAAGAAGATCTCACTATTCCGTTAGATGAAATCCAAATCAACGAAAAACTTCAATTCATCGAAGAACCCGTCGAAATAATGGATCGTGAGGTTAAAAGACTTAAGCAAAACAAGATACCAATTGTTAAGGTTCGATGGAATGCTCGTAGAGGACCCGAGTTCACCTGGGAGCGTGAAGATCAGATGAAGAAGAAATACCCGCATCTATTTCCAGAAGATTCGTCAACACCTTCAACAGCTTAAAATTTCGGGACGAAATTTATTTAACGGGTAGGTACTGTAGTGACCCGAACTTTTCCATGTTCATATATATTAATTGAGATTGATATTTACATGACTAAATGTTTCCAATATGTTAAGCAATCAAACTTGTTAAGACTTGATTAATTGAAATATGTTTCATATAGACAATTGACCACCCAAGTTGACCGGTGATTCACGAACGTTAAAACTTGTAAAAACTATATGATGACATATATATGGATATATATATAGTTAACATGATACTATGATAAGTAAACATATCATTAAGTATATTAATAATGAACTACATATGTAAAAACAAGACTACTAACTTAATGATTTTTAAACGAAACATATATGTAACGATTATCGTTGTAAAGACATTTAATGTATATATATCATATTAAGAGATATTCATACATGATAATATCATGATAATATAATAATTTAAAATCTCATTTGATATTATAAACATTGGGTTAACAACATTTAACAAGATCGTTAACCTAAAGGTTTCAAAACAACACTTACATGTAACGACTAACGATGACTTAACGACTCAGTTAAAATGTATATACATGTAGTGTTTTAATATGTATTTATACACTTTTGAAAGACTTCAATACACTTATAAAAATACTTCTACTTAACAAAAATGCTTACAATTACATCCTCGTTCAGTTTCATCAACAATTCTACTCGTATGCACCCGTATTCGTACTCGTACAATACACAGCTTTTAGATGTATGTACTATTGGTATATACACTACAATGATCAGCTCTTAGCAGCCCATGTGAGTCACCTAACACATGTGGGAACCATCATTTGGCAACTAGCATGAAATATCTCATAAGATTACAAAAATATGAGTAATCATTCATGACTTATTTACATGAAAACAAAATTACATATCCTTTATATCTAATCCATACACCAACGACCAAAAACACCTAAAAACACTTTCATTCTTCAATTTTCTTCATCTAATTGATCTCTCTCAAGGTCTATCTTCAAGTTCTAAGTGTTCTTCATAAATTCTACAAGTTCTAGTTACATAAAATCAAGAATACTTTCAAGTTTGCTAGCTCACTTCCAATCTTGTAAGGTGATCATCCAACCTCAAGAAATCTTTGTTTCTTACAGTAGGTTATCATTCTAATACAAGGTAATAATCATATTCAAACTTTGGTTCAATTTCTATAACTATAACGATCTTATTTCAAGTGATGATCTTACTTGAACTTGTTTTCGTGTCATGATCTTGCTTCAAGAACTTCGAGCCATCCAAGGATCCATTGAAGCTAGATCCATTTTTCTCTTTTCCAGTAGGTTTATCCAAGGAACTTAAGGTAGTAATGATGTTCATAACATCATTCGATTCATACATATAAAGCTATCTTATTCGAAGGTCTAAACTTGTAATCACTAGAACATAGTTTAGTTAATTCTAAACTTGTTCGCAAACAAAAGTTAATCCTTCTAACTTGACTTTTAAAATTAACTAAACACATGTTCTATATCTATATGATATGCTAACTTAATGATTTAAAACCTGAAAACACGAAAAACACCGTAAAACCGGATTTACGCCGTCGTAGTAACACCGCGGGCTGTTTTGGGTTAGTTAATTAAAAACTATGATAAACTTTGATTTAAAAGTTGTTATTCTGAGAAAATGATTTTTATTATGAACATGAAACTATATCCAAAAATTATGGTTAAACTCAAAGTGGAAGTATGTTTTCTAAAATGGTCATCTAGACGTCGTTCTTTCGACTGAAATGACTACCTTTACAAAAACGACTTGTAACTTATTTTTCCGACTATAAAATTATAATTTTTCTGTTTAGATTCATAAAATAGAGTTCAATATGAAACCATAGCAATTTGATTCACTCAAAACGGATTTAAAATGAAGAAGTTATGGGTAAAACAAGATTGGATAATTTTTCTCATTTTAGCTACGTGAAAATTGGTAACAAATCTATGCCAACCATAACTTAATCAACTTGTATTGTATATTATGTAATCTTGAGATACCATAGACACGTATACAATGTTTCGACCTATCATGTCGACACATCTATATATATTTCGGAACAACCATAGACACTCTATATGTGAATGTTGGAGTTAGCTATACAGGGTTGAGGTTGATTCCAAAATATATATAGTTTGAGTTGTGATCAATACTGAGATACGTATACACTGGGTCGTGGATTGATTCAAGATAATATTTATCAATTTATTTCTGTACATCTAACTGTGGACAACTAGTTGTAGGTTACTAACGAGGACAGCTGACTTAATAAACTTAAAACATGAAAATATATTAAAAGTGTTGTAAATATATTTTGAACATACTTTGATATATATGTATATATTGTTATAGGTTCGTGAATCAACCAGTGGCCAAGTCTTACTTCCCGACGAAGTAAAAATCTGTGAAAGTGAGTTATAGTCCCACTTTTAAAATCTAATATTTTTGGGATGAGAATACATGCAGGTTTTATAAATGATTTACAAAATAGACACAAGTACGTGAAACTACATTCTATGGTTGAATTATCGAAATCAAATATGCCCCTTTTTATTAAGTCTGGTAATCTAAGAATTAGGGAACAGACACCTTAATTGACGCGAATCCTAAAGATAGATCTATTGGGCCTAACAAACCCCATCCAAAGTACCGGATGCTTTAGTACTTCGAAATTTATATCATATCCGAAGGGTGTCCCGGAATGATGGGGATATTCTTATATATGCATCTTGTTAATGTCGGTTACCAGGTGTTCACCATATGAATGATTTTTTATCTCTATGTATGGGATGTGTATTGAAATATGAAATCTTGTGGTCTATTATTATGATTTGATATATATAGGTTAAACCTATAACTCACCAACATTTTTGTTGACGTTTTAAGCATGTTTATTCTCAGGTGATTATTAAGAGCTTCCGCTGTCGCATACTTAAATAAGGACGAGATTTGGAGTCCATGCTTGTATGATATTATGTAAAAACTGCATTCAAGAAACTTATTTGGTTGTAACATATTTGTATTGTAAACCATTATGTAATGGTCGTGTGTAAACAGGATATTTTAGATTATCATTATTTGATAATCTACGTAAAGCTTTTTAAACCTTTATTGATGAAATAAAGGTTATGGTTTGTTTTAAAATGAATGCAGTCTTTGAAAAACGTCACATATAGAGGTCAAAACCTCGCAACGAAATCAATTAATATGGAACGTTTTTAATCAATAAGAACGGGACATTTCATATCTGTTATATCTTGACTTGGATTCTGATCTATCAAAATCAAAATATGTAATTGAATTTGAATGAAAATGGTTATTCTTTGGTGAACGGATGTAATGGCCCATCCAAATCCATATGGACGAACACTTCAACATCTGGTTCCATTGCGAGGTACAGGCCTCTATATGATACGTTTTCCAAACATTGCATTCGCTTTTAAAAGACAATATTTCATTACAACGATAATCGACAATTATGCATACCATTTCAATATATCCCAAACTATAAATGACTTAATCTGTCATTTACTTTATAATAATCATTTTGAACTCAACGACTCGAATGCAACGTCTTTTGAAATATGCCATGAATAACTTCAAGTAATATCTTTAAATTGAGCAAATGCACAGCGGAAGATTTCTTTCGTACCTGAGAATAAACATGCTTAAAAGTGTCAACCAAAAGGTTGGTGAGTTCATTAGTTTATCATAAACAATCATTTCTAACATTTCAATAGACCACAAGATTTTTATTTTCATTTTCATAAACATTATACAGGCATTTCACAATCTGCATAAAGATAAAATCATTTATATGGTGAATACTTGGTAACCGAACTAACAAGATGCATATAGAATATCCCCCTCATACAGGCATTTTGCAATCTGCATGCTATATACCGACCGTCGCAATCAGTATATATCAATCGAAGTACTAAAGCATTCGTAACCTGAATGGGACGTGTCAAGGTCCATAGATCTATATTTAAGATTCACGTCAATTAAGGGTCATTTCCCTAATTCTTAGGCTACCAAGCTAACAAGGGGCGATATTCGGTATTCGTAATCCAATCATAGAATATAGTTTAAGTACTTGTGTCCATTTCGTAAAACAGTTTATAAAATAGCGTATGTATTCTCAGCCCAAAAATATATGTAAAAAGGGAGTAATGAAACTCACAATACGATATTTTGTAGTAAAAATATGCATACGACGGAACTGAACAATGCAGGGTTGGTCTCGGATTCACGAACCTATACCAGTTTTATATATTAAAACACATAGTAACAATTAACAAGTTTATATGTTAATATTATTAATATACTTTATGTAATATATATATATATATATATATATATATATATATATATATATATATATATATCTTTGGTTTTGTAAAATTAATAATTGTAGTATTACTAGATTAAGGTTAATAATAATAATGATAGTAATAATAGTAATTTTAATAAAAATGATAGTTTTACTAATAATGATAAAGTAAAAATGATAGTTTTAGCAAAAATAATATTTTTAATAATAATGGTAAGTTTAATAATAATTATAGTTTTAATAGATATTTTAATGATCATATTAAGAATAATACTAATAGTATGATACTAGTAATAATAATGATAATAATAATATTACTAATAAAAATGATACTAATAATACTTAATACTGATAATAATAATAATAATAATAATAATAATAATAATATAAATAATAATAATAATAATAATAATAATAATAATAATAATAATAATAATAATAATAATAATAATAATAATAATAATAATAATAATAATAATAATAATAATAATAATAATAATAATAATAATAATAATAATAAAAAGGAAAATAGGCTACCTTTAAAGTGTTTTCCCAAAAAAAATGCCCCAGACAGGGCTCGAACCCAAGATCTCGGTTAACACAAACATCCCTAACCATTTGCTCTACTATATCATTTCACTCTCAATTTGTCCCTTAAATACTTTAACCCACTTAAATGAAGTCCAAATACCATTAGACTAAAATATAAAAGTCCCATTAGTAAACCCCATTATTATTAGTTATCGTCATTATCAAAATCCCTTTGTCATCACCGAAATCTTTTCAATATCATGATTCTTATATCATCATCTATATCGCCTGTATATAATCATCATTCATAATTTTTATCATCATAACCAATTTATTCATCCCATCGTTCAAATAGGAAACAAGTGGAATTGATTTGATTATGACAACTTATGAAGCCCACTAAGCAAATCTTAGATTAAATAAGATCCGGTTGGTTTGAAATGGGAGTTTGTTGTGGTGAGTTGTTCGAAATAAACAGAAAAACAGAAGAACAATTGTAGCAGGAGCAGGAAGAAACTAATGATGGTGGTGAGGTTGGTGATCAACGATGACATGAGGTTGGTGGGTTGTTGTATCGGTTGGACAGAAAAAGGAATTAGCAGCGTAACAGTAATATTAATTCAATGGGTTCTCGTATGACCATAGAACATATGTGCGTAATTAGTGGACTGATTACTTAATGGACTAGGGTTAGTAGCGGTAGTGGCCCAAGTTCATCCAAAGCCCAAGTTGTAATTTAATCAAGCCCAAATGGATTATATTAAATGGTCCATGAATTTGGAGTAGCTGGGGTTTTATTTGGTTTCTTTGAACGGCAGTAATATCTAGAAATAAAAGAGAATATGCAGCCATCCTTGTCACCATCACAGCTATTCGATATCACACCCTTTTTCTTTATATATTATGTGATTGTAATTTGTAATGGTAAAAAAAAAATCATTCCATTGTGTCGGCCATGAATCTCGTGTTGTCCCACATGCACGAAATATCCAAATTTTATAATGACTTTTATAAGGAAACTTTAATACATTAATTTGAAAACTTTGAGCTGTGAACATATATAATTTGTTTTGTCACTTTAAATGGCTCGACTCATATTTCCAATCAACAGGATTCCCATACAATGATGAGAAAGAAGAAAGAAGAAGAAAGAGAGAGAGTAGGTGGTGATTAAAAGGTTTGGTGATGGCGGCTATATGTGGACATCGAACAAGTTCATAATATGAAAGGAAACAGATAGGTGTATAGTTTACCCTGAGTACTCAGCTAAAACAGGTACATAAAACGATCTAGCAGTTGTAGGTGATCGAGATCGAGCTGAAACAGGAACTAATAGCAGCAACAGTGTGCAGTAGTAGGTTTGATTTTTGTTTGGTGCTTGACAGAAGAGACGCATATAGCAGCAGTCTACAGCTGCAGTCCTAAATGCATATAGTGTTTGAGGTGTGCATACTGGATCGGCTGTTCAGGCTGTGACTTGATAAGTGGGTGGACTACCTACCGATTGAACCGGAAAATGCATAGATTGTGATTGAGGTTGAGTTCCGGTGGTAACATGTTTGCCAGTGAAGATTTAGTCAGGTTATGGAAATTTGAACATAAGTGGAAAATAATGAAGTTTGTGATTATATTCTGACCATGTGTAAATTTAGTAGCAAGAGGTTTGTGATTATATAAACCATAATAATAATTAAGTAAATCAACTTGTTAACAAACAGTGTGAAACAACAATAATTAACCTACACCTTATTTTATTCTTCTCGTGAGAACACAAATGGGATCCAACACATTTTCCTTGACAAATGGAATCTAATATTTAAAAGTGTCACAATAATTAAGCCATCACTCCTTTTGTTTTCTACTGACGATTTTATTACGGATAGTATTTATATATTTATTCTGGTCTTTAACGGTATAAAACTAGTCATAAAAAGTTGACTTGTTATTAGCGCTCAATCCCAACTAAATGTACAGAGTATATAAAAAGAATTCAAATTAGAAAGGTAAATGTATCTTTATCACACTTATAATTTATATAGTTTGCTTTTGGACCAACGTTAAATCTTAATAAGTTTGTATTTAATAACAATCGAAACGACAAACGAATATTACAATCATTTAATAATCATATTTAATATATTATATGTATATTTATTCTAATAACAACTTTATTATATATTTTATTATATATATTTAGTTCTAACAATTAAATAGTATATTATTATTTCAAGTCATTATATATATATATATATATATATATATATATATATATATATATATATATATATATATATATATATATATATATATATATATATATATATATATATATATTACAGACAACTGTTCGTGAATCGTCGGGAATAGCCAAAGTTAAATTAATGTATAAAAACAGTTCAAAAATTTTTGAGACTCAACTTTACAGACTTTGCTTATCGTGTCGAGATCATAATAAGATTAAGTTTAAATTTGGTCGAAAATTTCTGGGTCGTCACAACGGATACGTAAATCTGTGGATTTGAGTAGGATAGTTAATGACTGTTGATTCAGAATTGAAGAATGTACAGTGTAACATATTAATGTGAAATCTAAATACTTCTCGGGTATTACCTACCCGTTAAAATATTTTCACAGTTTGTACAAAAGAATTTTTATTACAGTCTTTATGAAAATATATGTATATATATTTTCTTCAGATGTAATACAGATTAATGATTTAATATTAAACTCATTTGATTTTTGGCTGGAACTAGAAATGAATAATCTCTAAAACATTAGAGATTACATAATTATAGCAGAGTATTTCACTAAAGTAATCAATACTTCGTTATTTAATCTATTGACATTCCTCGGTGAAAGATGTTGGTGCTCGTGGAATTTTTGTGAACTTCGTAAGACATGAATGATATTTTCTAGAAGGTTTCAGGTACATCGGAAATGAAAGTGTAAAATCAATCCTATAATTGAATAATACACTTGGTTTAGAGGATAGAATTCATTGAGTTGATGCAGAGATTATAGTTAATGATTGTTAAGTTGTTAACGAAGGATATACATCGTAGCATATTAGCAATATGAATTTACCGAGTAGTATCTACTCTTTAAAATTCATACGTAATAGCTTAGTACGAAAAGATAAATTATGGTTTTAAAATTTATATATATAAAATATACATATAAATTCCTTGAAAAGAATGAGTTAATATTTCATAACTCGATAATACAATATACATATTGGTGATTGAGGTGTTGATATTATCGGTGGTTATGGAGCTTGCAGATATTGTGGTACTGCAGGTGTTGCTGGTGTTGGTGATATTGCTGGTGATGTTGGCGGTTTTGCTAGTGGTGCTTGTATAACAAGTCTAGCTTGTAAGACATGCATCATTCTTTGTCAGGGTTTCTACTCCACCCACTATCATTATTATCCATCCATTTAACTGATATATGGCTAGAACTAGAATAAATAATCTCTGAGACTTTAGAGATTACATAATCATCGTAGAACATTTCTCCAATGAAGTTATGAATCAATACTTCATCGTTTATCGCTGTTGGTTTTTCTTGGTATCTACGAGGCGTATGATGTTGATGTAGAATGATATATAGAACAAAAATGAGAGAGGTTGGATGAAGATTATGCTCGAGGTACGGATTGTGATGTTGAGGTGGGTGATGCGGATGTTGTTGTTGGTGGTACAGGTGCTGTTGGTACTGATGCTGGTGATGCCTGTGATGCCTGCAAGTTTTGCATCATACTCTCCGAAGTCACTACTCGAGCGCGAAGCTCGTTGACTTCTTCTATTACTCCAGGATGATTGGCGGTTGGAATGAGTGGATGAATAAGGTTTAGAATAGTAGATATTACGTAATCGTTGTGAGCTATTCTGGCAATGAGGGTGAAAATGGTATTTCGGACAGGTTCGCCGGTAAGTGCTTCAGGTTCTTCGCCAAGAGGGAAATTGGGTGGGTGGAAGGGATCGACTTCTTCTTGTCTCTATTGATTGAGTCGGCTACGAACACATCCCCAATTCATCCAGAATTGATGATGGCTAATTATTTGATCCATTCCGGTTACACTGCTTTCGGAGCTCAGGTGAAAATCCATATCGGAATAGCTGTCAGAATCCGAGGAAATCGAACTAGTAGCGGAATTCATCTTACACAGTTAGATAAAGGATTTTTGATATGAAATGATTATCGGATATCGGATGATATTCTAATTACATAGAATACCTATATGTAGTACAAAAGATCCCGTTGATTACGGAGGAACTTTCGGAAGCTGTCAGGCAAAGTTTATAGTAATAGATACGCTAAGATATGAGTTTGTCTATACACTATCTATGCAATAAATGCACTAAGACGTGTCTAGACTAAAGAATGATAAGCAGGTAATTTCCGACAAAAAATGATAAGCAAAACTTTTGACATGCAGACACAGTTGAAGTCCAGACTCATTAATGCATCTTAACAACTATCAGTTAGACACACTAATGCAAGACCTGGTTCACTAAGACCAACACTCTGATACCAACTGAAATAACAGTTGGGGACCACTTCCCACCCAGTGCCTTTTCTTCGGTGACCAATGAGCGTATCTCAGACACTGATTTTACGGCCCACGTCTTCGCAGCGACCAACCTTAACAGGGACCGCGAGGGGCAAGAGTCAATGCTTCGCCACAGGTAACACTGTGAGAACCCCCTCTACGATTGATCCGCCTCTAGTATGGCGCGATCAGACCAGCTCTGATACCAACTGAAACGACCTGTCCATATTACTATAAACGCAGTACGTTATTCATTGGTCCCATAGTGAGGTATTTGACCTCTATATGATACGTTTTTAGAAAATATTGCATTCGTTTCATAAAAAGTATACCATTATTATACATAATGCATGTTTTAAACAAGTGGGCGATTATTTAAGGAATAATCCCCATATTACATCGGTTTACAAATACAACACACGTGACATAACAGTCGAATATATTACATGACAAAGGTTTTATTGAATGCAACACTTCATTTAAACAAAAGCATGAGACTCCATGCACAGTTTGCTCAGATAATGCAACAGCGGAAGACTTTCTTAAGGACCTGAGAATAAACATGCTTAAACAGTCAACACAAAGGTTGGTTAGATATATAGGTTTAAAGCTAACATCGATATAAATATGGACCACAAGATTTCATAATTATAAACATTTCAGTAAAGATATTCTATAAGTTATTGAGCGCTTCGGTAACCATACTTAACAAATAATGTGGCATATTCCCTTTATTATGAAATCTCCCTACACTGTACCAAGTGTAGTAAAAATAAAGTACTATGCAACCGTTTACGATACTAGCGCGACTAGCCCGGTTGGGGTTGTCAAACCCGATAGATCTATCAATAGGATTCGCGCTTACATGTTCTTACAACATGTAAATATTAGTTACCAAGCTATTAGGGAAGATATGCAAGGTGGTACAACTCAACGTAGAATATATTTTAAGTACTTGTGTCCATAGCTTAAAACATAAAATGCATGTATTCTCATCCCAAAATATTTTTAGAGTTTAAAAATGGGACTATATACTCACGATAGTAAAAGTATATTAATAATAAGTTTTCAAATTATTAAAAATATGGCTGTCGTCCTTGGATTCGCGAACCTATAACAATAATAACGATTCAGATAATAATACATGTGAATAAAATTAATATAGCAAGTTCATAGAATACTTATATAATAAATTTTAACATTTTTACATTAGTAGTCCATTGTTAGTAGTCCTTTGTTAGTAGTCCATTGTTAGTAGTCTAAAATAGTCCGAAAAGTCCAACAGTCCAATAATCGGTATATATATATATATATATATATATATATATATATATATATATATATATATATATATATATATATATATATATATATATATATATATATATATATATATATAATCTTAGAATTACCCCACGGTGTATTGTGTACATATTGTCTTGCATCAATCCAGAGACTTGTTGACTTAGGGTTTATCAAAACGTATTGTTTACGTATTGTCATGGAGCGTACCAAGATTATTATATATATACAATCTTGGAATCAACCAAGATTATAATATTTTGTTATACTAATAATAACATGTCCAGATATATATACGATATAGGAAAAGTTAGCAAGGATATGGTTAATATAGCTTTTATAAGATAAATTTCGTCCATATAAAGTTAATTTTAGCAAATTTTGTTTTGCTCATCAAATATTCATTATAACTCCGTTTAAAGTGAATCAAATTGCTATGGATTCCTTAAGAAGTTAGTTTTTCAAAACCAATTCGAAAAGTTCAG
Source organism: Rutidosis leptorrhynchoides (assembly GCF_046630445.1). Classification (NCBI taxonomy): domain Eukaryota; kingdom Viridiplantae; phylum Streptophyta; class Magnoliopsida; order Asterales; family Asteraceae; genus Rutidosis; species Rutidosis leptorrhynchoides. Next base: position 543,150,902 of record NC_092334.1, read on the forward strand.
GCCAAGTAGTAATTTTTAGAGTTTTACCCTCTTTTTGTGTCGGTGGTCGGATTTGGAAGAATCCTGGCATCCACCCGATATATGATTTTTGATCAAATACTTCCACTTTGTATAAAATCATGAAAAAATTACTGGAAGTCTTATTTACATATATTAACATATTTCCAAAGTCTTAGCCTTGAACTCAAAGTCTAAGATAGGTTTTTAATTCCCAACCCAAAACAGCCCGCTTTTTACCGAATGGAGATTAAACGATATATGTTAAGTTTCAAGGGGTTCTTCATATGTACAAGTTATAAATTCTTATATTAACTTATTATAACATCATAATACATGTAAATAAGTGTTATTAGAGTTAAGTTAGAAAGATTAGATTAGTTTTTCAAATAAGTTTAGAATCAACTAAACTATGTTCTTGTTTATAAACTCTTATATAGATAGCTATAAATATATGTATTGAACAAGAGTTGAAGTAGAGTTTTTACCTCAAGTTTAGAATATAAATTTGCTGGAATTAAGTAGTAGAATAAATAATGAGAGAGTTCTTGCAAGTGTGTGAAAATTTGTAAGTAAAATTTAGAAAATGAATGTATAAAAATGAGTTAGAAATGGTGCTTATTTATAGGCTCATAAATTTGGTTTTTAGTGAAAAATATCTAAGATAAGTTAAAATGTATTAAGTCATGCATGACATATTATGTATTAAGTCATGCATGACATATTATTCCATTAATGCATATTTCTATTGGTATATACCAATAGTAAATACTTCTAAAAGCTGCGTATAATACATGTATAAATACCTCATAAATACGAGTAAAATATTTGATAAAAACGAATTAGAATACGAATGTTGCTATCTTTAATAAGTATAAGTATGTTAACTTAAGTATTTAAGTCTTTTAAGTATGTATTAATACTTCTTAATACAATACATATATATTCATTTTAACTTAAGAGTTATTACGTCGTTAAATGTTACATATATATATCATTTCGAAACCCTTAAGTTAGTTGTCTCATTTTTATGTATATACTTCATTGTTAATATACCTAATGAGATACTTAATTACCATATCATGAAGTTAGATATATATATATATATATATATATATATATATATCCATATAGATACACCAATATATAATTATTACAAGTTATGGCGTTCGTGAATCGTCGAAATAAAAGGGTGACCAAAAGCTTGTGTAAAACTATTTTCGGAGGTTCAAGACTTATTAAAATTCATTGCTTATCAAGTCAGAATTATTAAATCATGTAGATAGTATAATCAAGTAGTCGAAAAAATTCGGGTCATCACAATAATCAAATAGTCAGAAAAATCCGGGTCGTCACACAAATCACAAGGACTAAACTTGTACATAAAGAATCCAGATGATTCTGTATCCGATAAAATCTTTAGCGAATATCCTGCTCCTTACTTATTCTATATTCTTGCGGAAGAATTTTTTTTCTCATCAACCTTCGATCTTAGAAATTCCAAAAATATCATCATAAATATCCTCGATATTTCTGAGGATATTTTCATAATTATTCTTGCCCGAAATTATTTATCTCTTCGTGCTATCCGTATTACATCTTATAGGAAACTGTTTTAGTTTCTAAAATTTCTATAAACTTCGAGTTTAAATTATGAATGTTTTTGAAGTAGTGTTGGGAACTGAAGTATGAGTTAGTATAATATAATGACGCCTGATCAACGTGGTTATATTACAGTAAGTCATGCTGAGTTTCTAATGGAATGAGATGATTCACAGATTATACCATCATCATGTGCCATGTTACACGATTCTTTCATTCTATTTAACCTCTAAACATATCAAAAACATATTTTCTTGATAGTTCTATTTTTCCGTGATACCGGTATTTACCAAATTAAATCGTGCTATTACAATTCCTTTCTGCTTAGAACATTAGTTATGTTCATTCGAACTTTCATACCTACAAAATCGATACGTCTTGATCGCTTTACTTAAAGTCGAAAAGAGAAAACAAAAGCATGGAGCTCCAAAATTTAAAAATATAAAGCACGATAACAATACAGAAATTACAAACCGTGTATATCAATGCGTATAGCAATATAAAGACACGAAAGAATGATAAATACAACAATCCCTAGAGCATAATAGAAATAAACAGATTCCTCCGGTGGGAGCTGGAAAAGAAGGATGATGGTGGCGAACGTCAATATTAGGTCAAAAACCAGAACTGGATTGAGCATTTTCACAATCTTTTGAATGCATGAATTGGGGGAAGAAAGTAGGGATGGTAAATATAATGAGACGGCATAGGTCAATTTATAGAGGTAATATCAGACAGAGCAATCGAGGCAGGTTATCGCATTTAATTAAAGAAGATCCTAATTTCCTTAAATTCTGAAGAATCAAATCTTATAGATTTCGAAGATTTTCTTTACATTCTTTGAAATCCAGAAATCAACTGTGACTACTTCAAAAATTAAGACGAAACTTTATTTTTCTCAATTCCATCTTTTATGATAGCTTCATTCATACTCTTCACGTAATCGAATTATTCTATCCACATTTTCGCAATGATGAAAAACTCTATATTTATTGAACTCATGCCATTCATAAACGGAACTCGACTCATTCAAGGTATACAAGATACTCCATTAATCTATTTCCTTGATAATGATTATTTGAGCAATCGAATTCATGATGAGAATTTAAGTTATATCATAGTTCTTGATACAAGAATAATCTTACTTCCATTATCAAACTTTCCTTCACCAAATTTCGGGACGAAATTTCTTTAACGGGTAGGTACTGTGACGACCCGAAAATTTCCGACCAAATTTAAACTTAATCTTTATATGAACTCGACACGATAAGCAAAGTCTGTAATATTGATTCTCAAAATTTTTGAACTATTGTTATATATTCAGTTAACCTTTGACTATTAACCGATGATTCACGAACACCTATTTGTAAATAAATATATATATATATAAATATATATATAAAATAAATTGGAATATTAATTATTAGAATTAATTATAAATAACTTGCAACGTGTATTTAAATACGTGTTTAAGTATATTGAATATATATATATATATATATATATATATATATATATATATATATATATATATATATATATATATATATATATATATATATATATATATATATATATATATATATAATTTCAAGTTATTTAATAAAACAATAGTAACATTCATTTAGTGATTCGATTAATATTTAAATAAGTTAATTAAAATGTCTGAAAAATAAACGCTAGTACATATATAAATTATATTAATTATAAGTTCTAAAATGTAAACGTTATGAGATGTAATAGCTTTCATTATTTAAACAATTTTAGAATATATATATATATATATATATATATATATATATATATATATATATATATATATATATATATATATATATATATATATATATATATAATAAACTTTAAATATATATATATATATATATATATTTAAAAACTAAACGTTAGATCGTTAAATAAAGAATTACGATTAGATATATCAAATTTCTAAACAATGATATATATATTTTACAACATAATAAAATATAATGTTAACTTAAATATAAAATATTTTTATAATATATTTTTCTTGTAAAGATTTAAAATAATATTATTAAATATACTTGGATAGATAACAAGACATTGATTTAAAGAAGCAAATGACTAAAACACTCAAATGTATAAGTTACATTTCAGGAAATATAATTTATTAATGAATAAGTCTAATTAATGATAAAGGTACACGTCACGAAACGTAAAGTACAAGTTTTCTCAGCGTACGAAAGGACGTTCGAAAAACCGAAACTGAGACATTAGTCGAGCGACAATGTACAAGTCATTGGAACAAAAATTACAAGTTAACTATGCACGTAAATATAATATAATATTTAATTAATTATATAAATTAAATATATTATATATATTAAATAATAAAACCGTCGGCAGCCCACGTGAAAAATAGGAGTGAGCTGGGACAGGGTGATCCGCGATCGCGGCCCTGTTACCCTTATTTGCTCCTCGATCGTGGAGATAAAGGAATCACAAATTCCTATAAAGCTCGATCACTTCTGTTCCGCAATTCAATCTTTCAATCTCTCTTCTCTGATCTCTCTGCACTCCGTATTATTTATTTAAATTATTATTTATATTATTATTATTATTATTATTATTAAAGATTATTATTATTAATCTAGTTATAATAATATTAGTAGTATTATTATTATTAGTATTATTACATAAAATACTACGACGAGGGTACGTGGGAGCGATATCAAAATGGGTTTTCGAGTGGGTTATAGCTATGGAAATCATGGGTTATGGCTTAGGAGGTTATGGGTATAATGGTGATAACGATTCAATGGCGATGAGAATAGGATGGTATAACTCTCGTCACTTTTATTATTATTATTATTATTATTATTATTATTATTATTATTATTATTATTATTATTATTATTATTATTATTATTATTATTATTATTATTATTATTATTATTATTATTATTATTATTATTACCTTGTTATTATTATTATTATCATAATTATGATTATATGATTATGAAATAGAAAATGACTAAGAACTACCCATTTAGATAATAAATATAGTTATTTTGATTTTAGTTAAAATGCTGTTAAGTTATGGCTTAGATAGAATTGTCATTTTTATCATTATTAGAATTATCATTTATTTTAGTATTATTATTAAAATGATTATTATAATTATTATCATTGATATTATTACTGAAATTATCATTATTACTAAAAATTAACATTTTTATAAAAAACTATCATTTTTAATATTTTTATCATTATTATTATTATTAAAAGAATCATTAATATTAAAATTATCACTTTCATTAAAAATTATCATTTCTAATAGAAATATCATTTTTATTATAAAATATTATTATTATTATTATCATTTTAGAATTTTTATTATTAAAAATTATCATTGTTGATAGAATTATTATTTTTTATAAAATATTATTACTATTACCCTTATTATGATAATTATTGTTAGTGAATATTATTATTAAGATAATTTATAATATCAAAATTGTTATTATCATTAAAGTATCATTATTAGTTATCATTTAAAATTTATCATTATTATTAAAACTATCCTTTTTATTAAAAATTATTATTATTATTAAAATTATCATGTTTGTTAGAAAATATCATTATAAATCTTAAAACTATCATTTTTGTTAAAATTATAATTTTCATTAAAAATTATCATTTTTATTAATATTATTAATAATAACAATATTATTATCATTATTATTATCATTAACATGATTATAATATTTTTATCATTATTATCAATATTATTATTATTATAATGTTAGTATTACTACAAATGATTATTATTTACTATCAAAATTAGTATTATCATTAGTAAATATAATTATTGTTATTATTATTATTATTATTAAAATAATAATGATTATTATTATTACAAAATAATACAACTTTTGTTCATCATTGTTGTTGTTAATATTATTTTATCAAATAAATAATTGATACAAAGATATATTTACTACATGTAACACAATTATATTAATAATACATATCACTATATTTTTATCATTAAAATGATATTAAGTAAACTTTATAAATTATAGTACTTGATATATAAAAATATATTTTTATCATATATAAATCTTAACATAAATTTTTATTATTAATATATTATAATGAATGGTAAATATTAACTACTTAAAGTATATAGAATTAATATAAACTATTTGATATCATATAATATTTTATTAACTAAGTTACACATAATATATATAAAACACATTTTGAGATATTATATAAATACACATATGAATAATAATTTTATATAATATTTCTAGACAAAAACATATGATAATTATAATAAATGACTTATATTATTACTTTAATAAAAGTCGGATATATAAATACTGATTATTATTTAAAATATATAAAATGACTATATTTAAATTATTTATTAACATGACATATAAATCATTAAATATAATAAGTATATTAATAATATTAATACATAAACTTGTTATATGTTTTAATATATATATTACTGATATATAGGTTCGTGAATCCGAGGCCAACCCTGCAATTGTTCAGTACCGTCATATGTATTTTTGCTACGAAATACAGTATCGTGAGTTTCATTACTCCCTTTTTATATATATTTTTGGGCTGAGAATACATGCGATGTTTTACAAACTGTTTTACGAAATGGACACAAGTACTTAAACTATATTCTATGGTTGGATTACGAATACCAAATATCGCCCCTTTTTGGCTTGGTAGCCTAAGAATTAGGAAAATGACTCCTAATTGACGCGAATCCTAAAGATATATCTATGGACCTTGACATGTCCCTTTCGGGTTACGAATACTTTAGTACTTCGATTGATATATACTGATTGCGACGGCCGGTATATAGCATGCAGATTGCGAAATGCCTGTATGCGGGGAATATTCTACATGCATCCTGTTAGTTCGGTTACCAAGTGTTCACCATATGAATGATTTTATCTTTATGCAGATTGTGAAATGCCTGTATAATGATTATGGAAATGAAAATAAAAATGAAAATCTTGTGGTCTATTAAATTATTAGAAATGAATATTTATGATAAACTAATGAACTCACCAACTTTTTAGTTGACACTTTTAAGCATGTTTATTCTCAGGTATGAAAGAAATCTTCCGCTGTGCATTTTCTCAATTTAAAGATATTACTTGGAGTCATTCATGGCATATTTCAAAAGACGTTGCATTCGAGTCATTGAATTCAGCAAGATTATATTAAAGTAAATGACAGATTAAGTCATTTATAGTTTAGATATATTGTGAAATGGTATGCATATTTGTCAACTATCGTTGTAATGAAAGTTATCTTTTAAAAACGAATGCAATGTTTGTAAAACGTATCATATAGAGGTCAATACCTCGCAATGGGACCAAATGTAATTGTATTCGTCCATATGGATTTGGACGGGCCATTACAACTAACACCCCCCATTCTGGAAAATGGAATGCTTTAGTACTTCGAGGTTTATGATTATATACATATAGCTATATGCCTGTATTTAGCATACTCATTGCGATGGTCGGTATGCGGGGGATATTGTATATGCATTATGTTAATTTCGGTTACCAGGTGTTCATCATACGAATGATTTTTATACAGATAGCTATATGCCTGTATGATGTTTATGAAAATGAAATCTTGCGGTCTATTAAAATTATGGAAATGATGGATTGTGATAAACTAATGAACTCACCAACCTTTTGGTTGACACTTTTAAGCATGTTTATTCTCAGGTATGAAAGAAATCTTCCGCTGTGCATTTGCTCATTTTAAAGATATTACTTGGAGTCATTCATGGCATATTTCAAAAGACGTTGCATTCAAGTCATTTGAGTTCAAAAAGATTGATATTTAGTAAATGACAGATTAGTCATTTATATTGAGAAACATAGTTATATCATTGGTATAGAGTGGATGTATTTTGAAATGATATGCATACGTATTAACTTTCATTGAAATGAAAATTGTCTTTTAAAAATGAATGCAATGTTTACAAAACGTATCATATAGAGGTCAATACCTCGCAATGAAATCAACTAATGTGAATCGTTTATAATCGGTATGAACGGGTCCTTTCAGTTGGTTTCAGAGCGGTGTTCTGAGCGAACCAGGTCTTGCATTAGTGTGTCTAACTGATAATTGTTAAGATGCATTAGTGAGTCTGAACTTCAACCGTGTCTGCATGTCAAAAGTTTTGCTTATCATTTATTGTCGGAAATTGCCTGTTTATCATCTTAAGTCTAGACGCGTCTTATTGAAATTATTTCATAGATAGTGTATAGAAAAATTCCATATCTTAACATATCTATTACAGTAAACTCTTCCTGACATCTTCCGTAAATTCCTCCGTAACTTATGGAATTCTTGTATTATAAATACATATGTGAATTATGTATTGAGGAATACCAAACTAAATCCTATAGTCTATTACATATCCAAATTCATTTCCCTGATCGTATGAGATGGATCCCTCAACTAGTTCAAGTTCATCGGATTCCGACAGCTATTTCGATATGGATATTCACCTGAGCTCTAAAGATAGTGTAACCGGAATGAATCAACCAATTAGCCATCATCTATTCTGGATGAAATGGGGATGGGTTCGTAGTCGACTCAACTAATGGAGACAAGAAGAAGGTAATCCTTTTCACCCACCAAATTTTCCTCTTGGCGAAGAACCTGAAGCACTTACCGGCGAACCAGTCCGAAACACCATTTTCACCCTCCTTTCTAGAATAGCTTGCAACAATTATATAATATCTAAAATTTTAAACTTCATTCATCCTTTCGTCCCAACCGCCAATCACCCTAGAGTAATAGAAGAAGTCAACGAGCTTCGCGCTCCAGTGGTGGCTTTGGATAATATGATGCACAACTTGCAAGCATCACAAGCCCCACAAACACCAACAACACCACCAGCATCAGCACCATCACCACCAGTACCACCACCAATAACATCCACATCCCACGCTTCAACATCACACTCGGTACCTTGAGCATCAACATCATACGCCCCATAGAGACCAAGGAATACCAACAATAGTAACCGATGAAGTATTGATTCATAACTTCATTGGAGAAGTATTTTGCGGCGATTATGTAATCTCTAAAGTTTTAGAGACTACTTATTTTGATCGTAAGTCAGATGAGTGGATAGAAATGATAGAGGGTAGAGTAGAAACCCTGTCAGGAATGATGCATAATTTACAGGATAGACTTGTTATACAAACAGCACCAGCAGCAACTGCAGCATCATAAGCTCCACCAGTTCCATAATCACCGCAGACATCATCGCGAATCAACAACGAGTATATTGTATCAATGAATTATGAAGTATTAACTCATTCCCTCTGAAGAATTTATATGTATATTATATTATATATATATATATATATATATATATATATATATATATATATATATATATATATATATATATATATATATATATATATAAATTTTGAAACTATAATAAATCTTTTCGTACTAAGCTATTACGTGTGAATCTTTAACTGGTAGGTACTACTAAGTTAATTCATATTATTAATATGCTATGATGTACATCCTTCGTTAATGACTTAACAATCGTTAACTATAATCTCTGCTTCAACTCAATGAATTCCATTTCATGATAAACCAAGTGTATTATTCAAATACATGTTTGATGTTACACCTTCATTTCCAATGTAATCGAAACTTTCTAGAAAACATCATTCGTGCCTTGCAAAGTTCACAAGAATTCCACGAGCACCAACATCATTCACCGAGGAATGTCAATAAGAATAAATAATGAAGTATTGACTACATTAGTGAAATACTCCGCGAAGATTATTTAATCTCTAATGTTTTGGAGATTATTCAATTCTAGTTTCAGTCGAAAATCAAATGAGTTTAATATTATATTAACTCATTAAAATCTGTATTACATTTTAAGAAAATATACACACATATATTTTAATAAAGACTGTAATAAAATTCTCTTGTACAAAGTATTACTTGCGAAATTTTTAACGGGTATGTAATACCCGAGAAATATTTAAGTTCACAATTAATATGTTACACTGTACATTCTTCAATTATAATTCAGAAATCATCAACTATACTCACTACTTTCACAGCAATATACATTCTTTCATAAAAAAAAATCAAAACAACCATTCTCATTCAAATTCAATTACATATTCTAATTTTGACAGATCGGAATCCAAGTCAAGATTTTACAGATGACATCACTCTTAGATTGCTACATCTTTCGAAATCATACTTTGAATTCAACTATACTATAACATCACTTTTATTCATAAAACTCAGAAAGATATTCGTATCATTCAAGATCCATGACAATTTCATCATATGTATATTGACGATGACAATCTGCGTTCAAACCCTTAAAAAATTCCTGAAGACACCTCAATTATTGAACAATTGAGAGAACGAACCAATCACACGTTATCTACGGAAAGAAAGATTTATACATATAGCTATGCACTTGGAGAACTCTCGGAACCTAAGTAAAAGTTTAACATATATCTGTACTAGATCCTTTGGCATTATTATTACCAAAAATAACTTTGCAATCCCTTTTTCAAAGTATCCAGTTTTACCACACTTCCAATAAATCAACTTTGACTTTTCATTCGGATTAGCCTTATTATAACCTTAATATACGTTTGCTCTTTTTTTCTTCGTTACCGGGGAACCTTTTATATCCTACCACATTAGCAGTAAACTTACCAGCAACTTCATTGCCCTTTAACTTAAATCTCTCCGAAAAATCACTATATTTATTTATCGAAACCCTATCATGTACTCATCCGCATCTTGTAATGATAATTACCATACCAAATACCAAAAATCATCAATCATTAACTTCGAACTTCGCAACTTTTCTACGTTAACAGTTATATGTATTTATATAACATTTATCTCCTATAATTATGATCTTCAAATCTGAAATTCAGAAAAGCACCCCAGTCTGCGAATCAATCCTCTGAATTTTGAAAGAGCTAATGAAGCAGCAAAAACTGTAGAGGACCTTAACAGTCAAAAGATTGAGGATAAAGAATGGTATGTTGGAAAAGCTCAAAAGAAAATTTGATAGTGAAAACAGATTGAGCAAACTATGAAGAAGGCTGTGGACAAATCACAAGGACTAAACCTGTATTCAAAGAATCCAGATATTTCAGTACCTAATGAAATCTTTAAATACCTTGCTCCTTACTTATTCTAAATCCTTGCGGACAAATTTCTTCATCATCCTCTGATCTTAGATATTATATAATTCTAAGATATCGTCGTATCTTTCATTATAAATATCTTCGATATTTCAGAAGATAACTTCATAACTATTCTTATCCAAAATTATTTATTTCCTCGCGCTATCTGTGTTACATCATAAAAGAAACTGTCTTAGTTTCTAATTTTTTTAAAAATTTGAATCTAAAGTACGAATGATTTTGAAGTAGTGTTGGAATTGAAGCATGAGTTAGTATAATATAATGATGCCTGATCAACGTGGTTATATTACAGTAAGTCATGCTGAGTTTGTAATAGAACATGATGATTCACAGACCATACCATCATCATGTGCCATGTTACACGACTCTTACATTCTACCTAATCTCTAAACATATCAAGAACATATTTTCTTGATAGTTCTATCTTTTCCCTTGACTTCTGGTAATTTGACAAATCAGATCATGCTATCACCATTTCTTTCTTAGAACATTAGCTATGTTCATTCCGAAATTCATATCTATAAATTCTGGACTATTACTTAATATACTTAAAGTCGAGAAGAGAAAACAAAAACATGAAGCTTCGAAATAGAGATAGGAGTATAAATCACAGCAAATAGAAGAGAGCATTAGCCATAGAAGTCAATGATTATGAAAGGATAGAAGCATGGAGCGCCGAAATAAAAGGAAAAATATAAAGCTCGATAACAACACAGAAATTACAAACCATGTATATCAATGCGTATAGCAATATAAAGTCACAGGAGAACTAAAAACACAATGAATCCAAGAGCATAGTAGAAGTAAACAGATTCCTCCGGTGGCAGATGAAAAAGAAGAACGACAGATATGAAAGTAAGGAATATATCTAGAATCAGAACTCGATGGAGCATATTGACGAATGTTTTAGAAGTATGAATTGAGGAAGAAAGTATAGAAGATAGGAGTTCTGGGAATAAGGAAACGAAAGGGGTGGATTTATAGTGAAATATTAGACAGAACAATTGAGACAGATTATCGCATTTAACCGAAGAGGATCTTAATTTCCTTAATTACCGAAGAAACAAATCTTATAAAGATTACGAAGATTTCTTCTAAATCCCTTGAATTCCGAAAATCAATAATTACTACGTCTAAAGATAAGACGAATCTCTATTTTCTTTATTTCATTCTTTTACGATAGCTTCACTCATACTCTTTACGTAATCAAATTGTTCTATTCATATTTCTCAATGATGAGAAACTCTATATTTATCGAATTCATCATAAACGGAACTCAACTCATTCAAGATATTCAAAATACTCCATTAATGTATTTTATTATATTCTTTTGATGATGATATTATGAACAATCGAATTCAAGTTATATCATATTCCTTGATACGAGAATATTCTGGTTTTCATTATCAACTTTCCTTAACCAAATTTCGGGACGAAATTTCTTTAACGGGTAGGTACTGTGACGACCCGGAAATTTCCGACCAAATTTAAACTTAATCCTTATATGATCTCGACACGATAAGCAAAGTCTGTAATATTGATTCTCAAAATTTTTGAACTATTGTTATATATTCAGTTAACCTTTGACTATTGACCGACGATTCACGAACAACTATTTGTAAATGGAAATGTATATCAATATATATATATACAATAAATTGGAATATTAATTATTAGAATTAAATATATAAATAACTTGCAACGTGTATTTAAAAATGTATTTATGTATATTGAATATATATATATATATATATATATATATATATATATATATATATATATATATATATATATATATATATATATATATATATATATATATATATAGTTTCAAGATATTTTGTAAACGATAGAAACATTCATATATTGATTCGATTGATATTTAAAGAAGTTAACTAGAACGTTTTAAGAAGTTAAAATAAACGCTAGTACATAAATGAATTCTATCAATTTAAGTTTTGAAGTGTAAGCGTTATATGATATAATAATTTCTATTATTTTAAATTATATATAATGATCTTTGAAATATAATTAGTTTCGAAAACCTAAATATTATATTATCAAATAAATATTTCAATTATATGTAGTATATACAAATTTATATTTTTAAATGAAAATATACATATATTTTACAATGTGATAAAATAAGATATTAACTTAGTCATAAAACGATTTGATTTAAAATAATATTATTATATATATATTAATAAATAACGAGACGATGATTTAAAGAAGTAAATAACCAAAACACTCAAATGTATAAGTTACATTTCATGTAATCTAATTTATTGGCGAATAAGTCTAATTATTGATAAAGGTACACGTCGCGAAACGTAAAGTACAAGTTTTCTTAGCGTCCGAAAGGACGTTCAAAAAACCGGAACTGGACATTAGTCGAGCGTCAACGTACAAGTCATTGGAATAAAAATTACAAATCAACCATGCACGTGAATAAAATATAATATTTAATTAATTATAAAGATTAAATATATTATATATTAATTAATTAAAATGTGTGTCGGCAGTCATAAAATATTGAATGTGAACTGGCCACAGTAGCTATGCGATCGCATGGCTGTGACCTTCAAAACCCATGCGATCGCATGGGTGTTAGGTGCAGCTCACATCTTTAAAAGTCAATCGTTTTCTGCTTGAATCACTTCACAAATTCAATCTCTATCTCTGAACTCTATATTACTCCGTATTTATTTTATTTATTTTATTATTAATTATTATTATTAATCTAAATATATTATTAGTAGTATTAGTATTATTATTATTAGTATTATACATAAAATACTACGACGAAGGTACGTGCGAGCGATATCAAAACGGGTTTTTAAACGGGTTTGAGCTATGGAAATTATGGGTTATGAATAAGGAGGTTATGGGTATGATGATATTGACGAGGCTATAACAATAAGATTAGGATGGTATAACTCTCGTAAATTTTATTATTATTATTATTATTATTATTATTATTATTATTATTATTATTATTATTATTATTATTATTATTATTATTATTATTATTATTATTACCTTGTTATTTTTATTATCATTATTATTATGATTATATGATTGTGAAATAGAAAATGACTAAGAGCTACCAATTTAGATATAATAAATATAGTTATTATGATTTAGTTAAGATACTGTTAAGGTTATGACTTAGATAGAATTATCATTTTTATCATTATTAGAATTATCATTAATTTTAGTATTATTATCAAAATGATTATTATAATTATTATCATTAATATTATTACTAAAATTATCATTATTATTAAAAATTAACATTTTTATCAAAACTATCATTTTTATTATTTTTATCATTATTATTATTATTATTATTAAAAGAATCATTAATATTAAAATTATCACTTTTATTAAAATTATCATTTCTAATGGAAATATCATTTTTATTATAAAATATTATTATTATTATTTTAGAATTATTATTATTAAAAATTATCATTGTTGATAGAATTATTATTTTTATAAAATATGATTATTATTTTCCTTATTACGATAATTATGATTAGTGAATATTATTATTAAGATAATTTATAATATCGAAATTGTTATTGTCATTAAAGTATCATTATTAGTTATTATCATTTAAAATTTATCATTATTATTAAAACTATCATTTCTATTAAAAATTATTATTATTATTATTAAAAATTACCATTTTTGTTAGAAAGTATTATTATTAAAAATTATCATTTTTATTAAAATTATCATTATTATCATTTTTATTAACAAGTATCATTTTTATTAATATTATTAGTAATATTAATATCATCATTATTATTATCATTGTTATTATCATCAACATGATTAATATTTTTATTATCATTATCATTAATATTATTATTATTATGATATTAGTATTACTACAAATGATTATTATTTACTATCAAAATTATTATTATCATTAGTAAATATAATTATTGTTATTATTATTATTATTATTAAAATAATAATGATTATTATTATTACAAAACAATACAACTTTTGTCCGTTATTATTATTAATATTATTTTATTAAATAAATATTTGATACAAAGATATATTTACTACATGTAATACAATTATATTATTATATTAATAATACATATCACTATATTTTTATCATTAAAATGATATTAAGTAAACGTTATATAAATTATATTACTTGGTATATAAAAATATATTTTTATCATATATAAATCTTAATATAAATTTTTATTATAAATAAATTATAATGAATGGTAAATATTAACTACGTAAAGTATATAGAATTAATATAAACTATTTGATATCACATAATATTTTTATATAATATTAACTAAGTTACACATAATATATATATATAATACATTTTGAGATATTATATAAATATATATATATATATATATATATATATATATATATATATATATATATATATATATATATATATATATATATATATATATATCATGAATATTAATTCTAAAACATTATATAATATTTCTAGAAAAAAACATATGATATTTATAATAAATGACTTATATTATTACTCTAATAAAAATCTGATATATAAATATTAATTAATTATTTAAAATATATAAATAACGATATTTAAATTATATAATAACGTGACATATGAATAAATAAATATAACAAGTATATTAATAATATTAATATATAAACTTGTTATATGTTTTAATATATATAACTAATATATAGGTTCGTGAATCCGAGGCCAACCCTGCACTCGTTCAGTGCCGTCATATGCGTAATTGCTACGAAATACAGTATCGTGAGTTTCATTACTCCCTTTTTATATATATTTTTGGGCTGAGAATACATGCGCTGCTTTTATAAATGTTTTACAAAATAGACACAAGTACTTGAAACTACATTCTATGTTTGGATTATTATACCGAATATCGCCCCTTTAACTTGGTAACCTAAGAATTGGGGATATGGCCCCTAATTGACGCGAATCCTAAAGGTAGATCTATGGGCACTAACATCCCCTATTCTGTAATATGGAATGCTTTAGTACTTCGAGGTTTATGATTATATACAGATAGCTATATGCCTGTATTTAGCATACTGATTGCGATGGCCGGTATGCGGGGGATATTCTATATGCATTATGTTAATGTCGGTTACCAAGTATTCATCATACGAATGATTTTTATACAGATAGCTATATGCATGTATGATGTTTATGAAAATGAAATCTTGTGGTCTATTAAAATTATGGAAATGATGGATTATGATAAACTAATGAACTCACCAACCTTTTGATTGACACTTTTAAGCATGTTTATTCTCAGGTATGAAAGAAATCTTCCGTTGTGCATTTGCTCATTTTAAAGATATTACTTGGAGTCATTCATGACATATTTCAAAAGACATTTCATTCAAGTCATTTGAGTTCAAAAAGATTGATATTTAGTAAATGATAGATTAGTCATTTATATTGAGAAACATAGTTATATCATTGGTATATAGTGGATGTATTTTGAAATGGTATGCATACCTATTAACTTTTGTTGAAATGAAAGTTGTCTTTTAAAAATGAATGCAATGTTTACAAAACGTATCATATAGAGGTCAATACCTCGTAATGAAATCAACTAATGTGAATCGTTTATAATCGGTATGAATGGGTCCTTTCAAAGTATCAACCTCATACCCTATTCTTTCTATAAGAGATTAGAGCTAGGAGACTTAGCACCAACCAAAATGACAATCCAACTTGTCGATCACACAATCAGATATCCTAAGGGCATAGTTGAGAACGTCTTGGTGAAAGTCGACAAATTCCTGTATCCTACAGATTTCGTAGTAATGGATATTAAGGAAGACCTACATAGGCCAATAGTATTAGGAAGACCTTTCATGAACATGGCTAGGACTGTCATTGATGTGTACAATCAAACCTTGATCTTACGATCACATGGGGAGAGCGTTACCTTCAAAATTGACCGACCTACCGATCTTTCTGGACAGGCAGAGATGTTTGCTATTTCCACCAGACGGATCACTTCCTATGATGAGTCCCCACCACCAGTCGATGATATCAAAATGGGTGTCAAATCACAGTCTGCTGATGACCCAGAAATGGAAGAAGAGGATCCTAGTGAAGAAATAGAGGAAGAGTCTGAGGAGGAAGAAGAAATGGGAGACGTAGAAAAAACTGCAACAATATCCTCTCTAAGCTCGAAAGCAATTCACAAACGTCACAAAGAAATAATGAGGTTAGAGACGGAAGATCACAGTTTAATAATTTGTTTCAAGAAGAAAGCTGATAAACCTGCCGAATTTAAGGATATAGAGATTGAACCTGCCAGTATAGAAGTGAAACACCAGAATACTGAAGAAGCCCGTTCATCAGACAAATCTACAAAAGAAAGCTATACCGATGATGACGAGGAAGAAGAGCAAAATGAAAACATTCTGGGTGATTCAAATTCTCTACCAGCAGCACCAGATCAAGAGGAGCCGGACTCTTCTTCAGATCACTCAGAGATACCATTCATATCTAATCACGCCGATATGATAACCTTTATCAACAATACCGATGAATTTGAAGATATTATCGAAGCCATCTGAAGATCAACAATCACTTTCACACCTCGTTTAAAGGAGCAGATCAAGGCTATCGAAGATGAATACAACCTTTATCTACCAAGAGAAGATGATAATTTTGAAATCTTAGAATGACGCATTCAAGACTTTATCACTACTCTTCACGCTCATATCTACCATGAAGAAAGGCTACGAGAGCACAATTCAGTGGTTCGCACTATTCTCGAGACAAGATTTTGTAGAGACCAGAAGATCATTTACTCTAATTTTTACACAGCCTTAGCCGGATCTGCACTCCCGTTCTCAGCAAACCAACGAGCACTACCGACTCTCATCCGAAAGCATATGGATCTTTCCACCGGACGCCCGACATATCATTCCGATTCACGAATGATCGAAGATATTCACAGTCTCTTTGTTCTCTTGGAAAAAGATAATTTCGAAAGCACACCAGACAGACTAGTGATCTACGTAGCAATTGGCACGTATCTTCCACGAGTCCACAAATCCTAATTTCACATTTAAAACTGGATGTCAGGAGATATATTCCAAGACGGTGATGTTAATGCTTGGGTCAGGATTGCTTTTCACTTCTTTTCAGCTTCGCCTCTTATCAAATCTATGCCGAGCTACAGACTCCTTCTTTAGAGACCACCGTTCAGAAGATTTTGAGAAACTGAAGATACAATTTTTTACACTATTCGAAGACCTCCTAAATGAACACCCAGTTAGAGAAACAATTACTACAAGCACGGCCTCGATGATTGACATTCATTGATCAATCAGCAGAGTCGTAGATCATGTTCTTATTGGACACCAAGATTTGTCACGAGCTGTGATATGACTGAAACGGACGGTTTATTTATGCGGTGTCATTAGGCCGCAATGAAATGTTCCGTTCTTATTGATTAAAAACGTTCCATATTAATTGATTTCGTTGCGAGGTTTTGACCTCTATATGAGACGTTTTTCAAAGACTGCATTCATTTTTAAAACAAACCATAACCTTTATTTCATAAATAAGGGTTTAAAAAGCTTTACGTAGATTATCAAATAATGATAATCTAAAATATCCTGTTTACACACAACCATTACATAATGGTTTACAATACAAATATGTTACATCGAAATTAGTTTCTTGAATGCAGTTTTTACACAATATCATACAAACATGGACTCCAAATCTTGTCCTTATTTTAGTATGCAACAGCGGAAGCTCTTAATATTCACCTGAGAATAAACATGCTTTAAACGTCAACAAAAATGTTGGTGAGTTATAGGTTTAACCTATATATATCAAATCTTAATAATAGACCACAAGATTTCATATTTCAATACACATCCCATACATAGAGATAAAAATCATTCATATGGTGAACACCTGGTAACCGACATTAACAAGATGCATATATAAGAATATCCCCATCATTCCGGGACACCCTTCGGATATGATATAAATTTCGAAGTACTAAAGCATCCGGTACTTTGGATGGGGTTTATTAGGCCCAATAGATCTATCTTTAGGATTCGCGTCAATTAGGGTGTCTGTTCCCTAATTCTTAGATTACCAGACTTAATAAAAAGGGGCATATTCGATTTTGATAATTCAACCATAGAATGTAGTTTCACGTACTTGTGTCTATTTTGTAAATCATTTATAAAACCTGCATGTATTCTCATCCCAAAAATATTAGATTTTAAAAGTGGGACTATAACTCACTTTCACAGATTTTTACTTCGTCGAGAAGTAAGACTTGGCCACTGGTTGATTCACGAACCTATAACAATATATACATATATATCAAAGTATATTCAAAATATATTTACAACACTTTTAATATATTTTGATGTTTTAAGTTTATTAAGTCAGCTGTCCTCATTAGTAACCTACAACTAGTTGTCCACAGTTAGATGTACAGAAATAAATCGATAAATATTATCTTGAATCAATCCACGACCCAGTGTATACGTATCTCAGTATTGATCACAACTCAAACTATATATATTTTAGAATCAACCTCAACCCTGTATAGCTAACTCCAACATTCACATATAGAGTGTCTATGGTTGTTCCAAAATATATATAGATGTGTCGACATGATAGGTCGAAACATTGTATACGTGTCTATGGTATCTCAAGATTACATAATATACAATACAAGTTGATTAAGTTATGGTTGGAATAGATTTGTTACCAATTTTCACGTAGCTAAAATGAGAAAAATTATTCAATCTTGTTTTACCCATAACTTCTTCATTTTAAATCCGTTTTGAGTGAATCAAATTGCTATGGTTTCATATTGAACTCTATTTTATGAATCTAAACAGAAAAAGTATAGGTTTATAGTCGGAAAAATAAGTTACAAGTCATTTTTGTAAAGGTAGTCATTTCAGTCGAAAGAACGACGTCTAGATGACCATTTTAGAAAACATACTTACACTTTGAGTTTAACCATAATTTTTGGATATAGTTTCATGTTCATAATAAAAATCATTTTCTTATAATAACAACTTTTAAATCAAAGTTTATCATAGTTTTTAATTAACTAACCCAAAACAGCCCGCGGTGTTACTACGACGGCGTAAATCCGGTTTTACGGTGTTTTTCGTGTTTCCAGGTTTTAAATCATTAAGTTAGCATATCATATAGATATAGAACATGTGTTTAGTTAATTTTAAAAGTCAAGTTAGAAGGATTAACTTTTGTTTGCGAACAAGTTTAGAATTAACTAAACTATGTTCTAGTGATTACGAGTTTAAACCTTCGAATAAGATAGTTTTATATATATGAATCGAATGATGTTATGAACATCATTACTACCTCAAGTTTAGTAGATAAACCTACTGGAAGTGATAAGAAATGATCTAGCTTCAAAGGATCTTGGATGGCTTGAAAGTTCTTGAAGTAGGATCATGACACAAAAACAAGTTCAAGTAAGATTTTTACTCGAATTAAGATAGTTTATAGTTATAGAAATTGAATCAAAGTTTGAATATGAATATTACCTTGAATAAGAAAGATAACCTACTATATATAACAAAGGTTTCTTGATCTTAGATGATTACTTGGAATGGATTAGAAAGCTTGGAAGTAAATTAATAAACTTGAAGGGATTTTTGAAGTGTTCTTGAAGTGTTCTTCCTATGATGATTATAGCTTGATTATTGAAGTGATTTTTGATGAAGATGATGATTAAATATTAGAAAAATACGTTCATAATAGTGTGGGTGTGTTGAGAGAGAATTAGAAAGAGAATTGGAAGTGAAATGGAGTGAATGATGAGTGTTAATTGGTGAGTGGTGAGTGGGTTTAAAAGGAGTTCTAGTTAGTTGACTAGCTCATGGTAGAAGTTAAAATTTATTAGTCATACATGACATAATCAAGAGTGGAATCCCATGCTAGTTCCTATTGGTATATACCCATAGTAAGTACGTTTTGAAGCTGTGTATAATACGGGTAAGAATACGACTAGAATTCTTGATGAAAGAAAAGAATGGGAAAGTAACTATAACCATTTTCGTTAAGTATGAGTGTTTTGATATATGTCTTAAAGTCTTCCAAAAGTATTTTAATACATCTAAATACACTACATGTATATACATTTTAACTGATTCGTTAAGTCATCGTTAGTCGTTACATGTAAGTGTTGTTTTGAAACCTTTAAGTTAACGATCTCAATTAATGTTGTTAACCCATTGTTTATTATATCTAATCAGATGTTAAATTATTATATTATCATGATATTATGATATATTAATATATCTTAATATGATATATACACATTTAAATGTCGTTACAACTATAATCGTTACATATATGTCTCGTTTCGAAATCCTTAAGTTAGTAGTCTTGTTTATATGTATATAACTCATTGTTAATATACTTATGGAGATACTTACTTATCATAATCTCAGGTTAACCATATGTATATCCATATATATATCGTCATGTCATTTTTACAAGTTTTAACGTTCGTGAATCGTCGGTCAACTTGGGTGGTCAATTGTCTATATGAAACATATTTCAATTAATCAAGTCTTAACAAGTTTGATTGCTTAACATGTTGGAAACATTTAATCATGTAAATATCAATCTCAATTAATATATATAAACATGGAAAAGTTAGGGTCACTACAGTACCTACCCGTTAAATAAATTTTGTCCCGAAATTTTAAGCTGTTGAAGGTGTTGACGAATCTTCTGGAAATAGATGCGGGTATTTCTTCTTCATCTGATCTTCACGCTCCCAGGTGAACTCGGGTCCTCTACGAGCATTCCATCGAACCTTAACAATTGGTATCTTGTTTTGCTTAAGTCTTTTAACCTCACGATCCATTATTTCGACGGGTTCTTCGATGAATTAGAGTTTTTCGTTGATTTGGATTTCATCTAACGGAATAGTGAGATCTTCTTTAGCAAAACATTTCTTCAAATTCGAGACGTGGAAAGTGTTATGTACAGCCGCGAGTTGTTGAGGTAACTCAAGTTGGTAAGCTACTGGTCCGACAAGATCAATAATCTTGAATGGTCCAATATACCTTGGATTTAATTTCCCTCGTTTACCAAATCGAACAACGCCTTTCCAAGGTGCAACTTTAAGCATGACCATCTCTCCAATTTCAAATTCTATATCTTTTCTTTTAATGTCAGCGTAGCTCTTTTGTCGACTTTGGGCGGTTTTCAACCGTTGTTGAATTTGGATGATCTTCTCGGTAGTTTCTTGTATAATCTCCGGACCCGTAATCTGTCTATCCCCCACTTCACTCCAACAAATCGGAGACCTGCACTTTCTACCATAAAGTGCTTCAAACGGCGCCATCTCAATGCTTGAATGGTAGCTGTTGTTGTAGGAAAATTCTGCTAACGGTAGATGTCGATCCCAACTGTTTCCGAAATCAATAACACATGCTCGTAGCATGTCTTCAAGCGTTTGTATCGTCCTTTCACTCTGCCCATCAGTTTGTGTATGATAGGCAGTACTCATGTCTAGACGAGTTCCTAATGCTTGCTGTAATGTCTGCCAGAATCTTGAAATAAATCTGCCATCCCTATCAGAGATAATAGAGATTGGTATTCCATGTCTGGAGACGACTTCCTTCAAATACAGTCGTGCTAACTTCTCCATCTTGTCATCTTCTCTTATTGGCAGGAAGTGTGCTGATTTGGTGAGACGATCAACTATTACCCAAATAGTATCAAAACCACTTGCAGTCCTTGGTAATTTAGTGATGAAATCCATGGTAATGTTTTCCCATTTCCATTCTGGGATTTCGGGTTGTTGAAGTAGACCTGATGGTTTCTGATGCTCAGCTTTGACCTTAGAACACGTCAAACATTCTCCTACGTATTTAGCAACATCGGCTTTCATACCCGGCCACCAAAAATGTTTCTTGGGATCCTTGTACATCTTCCCCGTTCCAGGATGTATTGAGTATCTGGTTTTATGAGCTTCTCTAAGTACCATTTCTCTCATATCTCCAAATTTTGGTACCCAAATCCTTTCAGCCCTATACCGGGTTCCGTCTTCCCAAATATTAAGATGCTGCTCCGATCCTTTGGGTATTTCATCCTTTAAATTTCCTTCTTTTAAAACTCCTTGTTGCGCCTCCTTTATTTGAGTAGTAAGGTTATTATGAATCATTATATTCATAGATTTTACTCGAATGGGTTCTCTGTCTTTCCTGCTCAAGTCATCGGCTACCACATTTGCCTTCCCCGGGTGGTAACGAATCTCAAAGTCGTAATCATTCAACAATTCAATCCACCTACGCTGCCTCATATTCAGTTGTTTCTGATTAAATATGTGTTGAAGACTTTTGTGGTCGGTATATATAATACTTTTGACCCCATATAAGTAGTGCCTCCAAGTCTTTAATGCAAAAACAACCGCGCCTAATTCCAAATCATGCGTCGTAAAATTTTGCTCATGAATCTTCAATTGTCTAGACGCATAAGCAATCACCTTCGTTCGTTGCATTAATACACAACCGAGACCTTGCTTTGATGCGTCACAATAAATCACAAAATCATCATTCCCTTCAGGCAATGACAATATAGGTGCCGTAGTTAGCTTTTTCTTCAATAACTGAAACGCTTTCTCTTGTTCATCCTTCCATTCAAATTTCTTCCCTTTATGCGTTAATGCAGTCAAAGGTTTTGCTATTCTGGAAAAGTCTTGGATGAACCTTCTGTAGTAACCAGCTAGTCCTAAAAACTGGCGTATGTGTTTCGGAGTTTTTGGGGTTTCCCACTTTTCAACAGTTTCTATCTTTGCCGGATCCACCTTAATACCTTTTTTGTTCACTATGTGACCGAGGAATTGAACTTCTTCCAACCAAAATGCACACTTTGAAAATTTAGCGTACAATTCTTCCTTCCTCAATACTTCTAACACCTTTCTCAAATGTTCACCGTGTTCTTGGTCATTCTTTGAGTAAATAAGTATGTCATCAATGAAAACAATGACAAACTTGTCAAGGTATGGTCCACACACTCGGTTCATAAGGTCCATGAACACAGCTGGTGCATTAGTTAATCCAAATGGCATGACCATAAACTCGTAATGACCGTAACGTGTTCTGAAAGCAGTCTTTGGAATATCATCTTCTTTCACCCGCATTTGATGATACCCGGAACGTAAGTCAATCTTTGAATAAACAGACGAGCCTTGTAGTTGATCAAATAAGTCGTCGATTCTCGGTAGTGGGTAGCGGTTCTTGATGGTAAGTTTGTTCAACTCTCGGTAGTCGATACACAACCTGAATGTACCATCTTTTTTCTTGACAAACAAAACAGGAGCTCCCCACGATGATGTGCTTGGTCGAATGAAACCATGCTCTAAAAGTTCTTGTAATTGGCTTTGCAGTTCTTTCATCTCGCTGGGTGCGAGTCTGTAAGGAGCACGAGCTATTGGTGCAGCTCCTGGTACAAGATCTATTTGAAATTCAACGGATCGATGTGGGGGTAATCCCGGTAATTCTTTCGGAAATACATCGGGAAATTCTTTTGCGACGGGAACATCATTGATGCTCTTTTCTTCAGTTTGTACTTTCTCGACGTGTGCTAGAACAGCATAGCAACCTTTTCTTATTAGTTTTTGTGCCTTCAAATTACTAATAAGATGTAGCTTCGTGTTGCCCTTTTCTCCGTACACCATTAAGGGTTTTCCTTTTTATCGTATAATGCGAATTGCATTTTTGTAACAAACGATATCTGCTTTCCCTTCTTTCAACCAGTCCATACTGATTATTACATCAAAACTCCCTAACTCTACTGGTATCAAGTCAATCTTAAATGTTTCGCTAACCAGTTTAATTTCTCGATTCCGACATATATTATCTGCTGAAATTAATTTACCATTTGCTAATTCGAGTAAAAATTTACTATCCAAAGGCGTCAATGGACAACTTAATTTAGCACAAAAATCTCTACACATATAGCTTCTATCCGCACCCGAATCAAATAAAACGTAAGCAGATTTATTGTCAATAAGAAACGTACCCGTAACAAGCTCCGGGTCTTCCTGTGCCTCTGCCGCATTAATATTGAAAACTCTTCCACGGCCTTGTCCATTCGTGTTCTCCTGGTTCGGACAATTTCTAATAATGTGGCCCGGTTTTCCACATTTATAACAAACTACATTGGCATAACTTGCTCCGACACTACTTGCTCCGCCATTAGTCGTTCCAACACCATTTATTCCTTTCGTTCTATTAACCCCTGGTCCGTAGACCTCACACTTCGCCGCGCTATGACCATTTCTTTTACACTTGTTGCAAAATTTGGTGCAGAACCCCGAGTGATACTTTTCACACCTTTGGCATAGCTGCTTCTGATTGTTGTTGTTGTTGCGGTTATTATTGTTGTTGGGATGATTGTTGTAGTTTCTGTTGTTGTTGTTGTTGTTGTTGTTGTTGTTGTTGTTGTTGTTGTTGTTGGGCCGTTTGTTGTAGTTGCGATTGATGTTGCGATTGTTGGGATAATTGTTGCGATTATTGTTGTAATTGCTGTTGTTGTTGTATTGGTGATTCTTATCACCGTTTTCTACCCACTTTCTTTTGACTTGCTTCACATTGGCCTCTTCAGCAGTCTGTTCTTTAATTCTTTCTTCAATCTGGTTCACTAGTTTGTGAGCCATTCTACATGCCTGTTGTATGAAGGCGGGCTCGTGTGAACTTATATCTTCTTGGATTCTTTCCGGTAATCCTTTCACAAACGCGTCGATCTTCTCTTCCTCATCTTCGAATGCTCCCTGACACAATAGGCACAATTCTGTGAATCGTCTTTCGTATGTGGTAATATCAAATCCTTGGGTTCGTAACCCTCTAAGTTCTGTCTTGAGCTTATTGACCTCGGTTCTGGGACGGTACTTCTCGTTCATCAAGTGCTTGAATGCTGACCACGGTAGTGCGTACGCATCGTCTTGTCCCACTTGCTCTAGATAGGTATTCCACCATGTTAACGCAGAACCTGTGAAGGTATGGGTAGCGTACTTTACTTTGTCCTCTTCAGTACACTTACTTATGGCAAACACCGATTCGACCTTCTCGGTCCATCGTTTCAATCCGATCGGTCCTTCGGTTCCATCAAATTCTAAAGGTTTGCAGGCAGTGAATTCTTTGTAGGTGCATCCTACACGATTTCCTGTACTGCTAGATCCAAGTTTATTGTTGGTATGTAGCGCAGCCTGTACTGCGGCTATGTTTGAAGCTAGAAAAGTACGGAATTCCTCTTCATTCATATTCACGGTGTGTCGAGTAGTCGGTGCCATTTTCTTCAAAATAGTCAAATGGAACAAGTTAATCATACAGAATATTAAGAGTAGTTAATAGTATTTCGTAGCATAATATGAACTCATTTATAAAAGCTTTTTCTTCATATTAGCGTTTTATAAGTTTAAATTTGGGTAGTACCTACCCGTTAAGTTCATACTTAGTAGCTAATATACAATTCAACTACTACAATTCTATATGAAAAACTGATTATAATAATATTTCGCGTTCAAACTTTTATACAATATTTTACAAACTTACAATACCGCTTATTTTACATAAAGCATGAAATATAGCACACAATAACTTTGATACATGATAGTTGTGAAGATAATTCTAGCTAGTACACAAGTCGTTCAGCAAAGGCAATAAAGATACGTAATTCATACGTCCAGAAACAAGTCATGCATTCTGGTTTTACTAGGACTATTTCCCATCCTTGGTCTTGTGGAACATAACCGTTATGGCCGTTGATAAGACAGCGTGTTGTAACATCGTCAAAGGGACGAGGGTTACGTAATGTCCAACAGTCCCGTAACAATCTAAAAACCTCATTTCTTACCCCAATTACCGACTCCGTCGCTTGTGGGAACGTTTTGTTTAATAGTTGTAGGCCGATGTTCTTGTTCTCACTTTCGTGAGAAGCGAACATTACTAATCCGTAAGCATAACATGCTTCTTTATGTTGCATGTTAGCCGCTTTTTCTAAATCACGAAGTCCAATATTCGGATATATTGAGTCAAAATAATTTCTTAACCCATTGCGTAAGATAGCATTTGGGTTCCCCGCAATATATGTGTCAAAGTAAACACATCGTAACTTATGGATTTCCCAATGTGATATCCCCCATCTTTCGAACGAAAGCCTTTTATAAACCAAGGCATTCTTGGAACGTTCTTCGAATGCCCTACAAACTGATCTCGCCTTAAATAGTTGTGCCGAAGAATTCTGACCGACTCTAGACAAGATTTCATCAATCATGTCTCCGGGTAGGTCTCTTAAAATATTGGGTTGTCTATCCATTTTGTGTTTTTATACTGTAAAATAGACAAGAGTTAGATTCATAAAAAAAAAATACTTATTAATACAAGCAATTTTTACATATATCATAAAGCATAAGCACACTATATTACATAGATTACACCACACGAATACAACTATCTTATTCCGACTCGCTTGTTTCTTCTTCTTCGGTTTTGGTTCGTTTTGCCAAGTTTCTAGGGATATATGATGTTCCCCTAATACGAGCCGTCGTTTTCCACATTGGTTTAGAAAAACCTGGTGGTTTAGAGGTTCCCGGGTCATTGTTACAACTTAAGGACTTCGGGGGTTGACGATACATATAAAGTTCATCGGGGTTGGAATTAGATTTCTCTATTTTTATGCCCTTTCCCTTATTATTTTCTTTTGCCTTTTTAAATTCAGTTGCGGTAATTTCTATAACATCATCGGAATTCTCGTCAGAATCCGATTCATCGGAGAATTGGTATTCCTCCCAATATTTTGCTTCCTTAGCGGAAACACCATTGACCATAATTAACCTTGGTCGGTTGGTTGAGGATTTTCTTTTACTTAACCATTTTATTATTTCCCCCACCGGTTCTATTTCCTCATCCGGTTCCGATTCTTCTTCCGGTTCCGATTCTTCTTCCGGTTCCGACTCTTCTTCCGATTCCTCTTCGGGAACTTGTGAATCAGTCCACTAATCATTCCAATTTACATTTGACTCTTCATTATTATTAGGTGAGTCAATGGGACTTGTTCTAGATGTAGACATCTATCACATAATATCAAACGCGTTAAGAGATTAATATATCACATAATATGCACATGTTAAAAATATATAGTTTCCTACAAAATTTGTTAAGCAATCATTTTTCAAGTAAACACGGTCGAAGTCCAAACTCACTAATGCATCCTAACAAACTCGATAAGACACACTAATGCAAAATTCTGGTTCTCTAAGACCAACGCTTGGATACCAACTGAAATGTCCCGTTCTTATTGATTAAAAACGTTCCATATTAATTGATTTCGTTGCGAGGTTTTGACCTCTATATGAGACGTTTTCAAAGACTGCATTCATTTTTAAAACAAACCATAACCTTTATTTCATAAATAAAGGTTTAAAAAGCTTTACGTAGATTATCAAATAATGATAATCTAAAATATCCTGTTTACACACGACCATTACATAATGGTTTACAATACAAATATGTTACATCGAAATCAGTTTCTTGAATGTAGTTTTTACACAATATCATATAAACATGGACTCCAAATCTTGTCCTTATTTTAGTATGCAACAGCGGAAGCTCTTAATATTCACCTGAGAATAAACTTGCTTTAAACGTCAACAAAAATGTTGGTGAGTTATAGGTTTAACCTATATATATCAAATCGTAACAATAGACCACAAGATTTCATATTTCAATACACATCCCATACATAGAGATAAAAATCATTCATATGGTGAACACCTGGTAATCGACATTAACAAGATGCATATATAAGAATATCCCCATCATTCCGGGACACCCTTCGGATATGATATAAATTTCGAAGTACTAAAGCATCCGGTAATTTGGATGGGGTTTGTTAGGCCCAATAGATCTATCTTTAGGATTCGCGTCAATTAGGGTGTCTGTTCCCTAATTCTTAGATTACCAGACTTAATAAAAAGGGGCATATTCGATTTCGATAATTCAACCATAGAATGTAGTTTCACGTACTTGTGTCTATTTTGTAAATCATTTATAAAACCTGCATGTATTCTCATCCCAAAAATATTAGATTTTAAAAGTGGGACTATAACTCACTTTCACAGATTTTTACTTCGTCGGGAAGTAAGACTTGGCCACTGGTTGATTCACGAACCTATAACAATATATACATATATATCAAAGTATATTCAAAATATATTTACAATACTTTTAATATATTTTGATGTTTTAAGTTTATTAAGTCAGCTGTCCTCGTTAGTAACCTAAAACTAGTTGTCCATAGTTAGATGTACAGAAATAAATCGATAAATATTATCTTGAATCAATCCACGATCCAGTGTATACGTATCTCAGTATTGATCACAACTCAAACTATATATATTTTGGAATCAACCTCAACCCTGTATAGCTAACTCCAACATTCACATATAGAGTGTCTATGGTTGTTCCGAAATATATATAGATGTGTCGACATGATAGGTCGAAACATTGTATACGTGTCTATGGTATCTCAAGATTACATAATATACAATACAAGTTGATTAAGTTATGGTTGGAATAGATTTGTTACCAATTTTCACGTAGCTAAAATGAGAAAAATTATTCAATCTTGTTTTACCCATAACTTCTTCATTTTAAATCCGTTTTGAGTGAATCAAATTGCTATGGTTTCATATTGAACTCTATTTTATGAATCTAAACAGAAAAAGTATAGGTTTATAGTCTGAAAAATAAGTTACAAGTCGTTTTTGTAAAGGTAGTCATTTTAGTCGAAAGAACGACGTCTAGATGACCATTTTAGAAAACATACTTCCACTTTGAGTTTAACCATAATTTTTGGATATAGTTTCATGTTCATAATAAAAATCATTTTCTCAGAATAACAACTTTTAAATCAAAGTTTATCATAGTTTTTAATTAACTAACCCAAAACAGCCCGCGGTGTTACTACTACGGCGTAAATCCGGTTTTACGGTGTTTTTCGTGTTTCCAGGTTTTAAATCATTAAGTTAGCATATCATATAGATATAGAACATGTGTTTAGTTAATTTTAAAAGTCAAGTTAGAAGGATTAACTTTTGTTTGCGAACAAGTTTAGAATTAACTAAACTATGTTCTAGTGATTACGAGTTTAAACCTTCGAATAAGATAGTTTTATATATATGAATCGAATGATGTTATGAACATCATTACTACCTCAAGTTTAGTAGATAAACCTACTGGAAGTGACAAGAAATGATCTAGCTTCAAAGGATCTTGGATGGCTTGAAAGTTCTTGAAGTATGATCATGACACAAAAACAAGTTCAAGTAAGATTTTTACTCGAATTAAGATAGTTTATAGTTATAGAAATTGAATCAAAGTTTGAATATGAATATTACCTTGAATAAGAAAGATAACCTACTGTATATAACAAAGGTTTCTTGATCTTAGATGATTACTTGGAATGGATTAGAAAGCTTGGAAGTAAATTAGTAAACTTGAAGGGATTTTTGAAGTGTTCTTGAAGTGTTCTTCCTATGATGATTATAGCTTGATTCTTGAAGTGATTTTTGATGAAGATGATGATTAACTACTGGAAAAATACGTTCATAATAGTGTGGGTGTGTTGAGAGAATTAGAAAGAGAATTGGAAGTGAAATGGAGTGAATGATGAGTGGTAATTGGTGAGTGGGGTTAAAAGGAGTTCTAGTTAGTTGACTAGCTCATGGTAGAAGTTAAAATTGATTAGTCATACATGACATAATCAAGAGTGGAATCCCATGCTAGTTCCTATTGGTATATACCCATAGAAAGTACGTTTTGAAGCTGTGTATAATACGGGTAAGAATACGACTAGAATTCTTGATGAAAGAAAAGAATGGGAAAGTAACTGTAACCATTTTCGTTAAGTATGAGTGTTTTGATATATGTCTTGAAGTCTTCCAAAAGTATTTTAATACATCTAAATACACTACATGTATATACATTTTAACTGAGTCGTTAAGTCATCGTTAGTCGTTACATGTAAGTGTTGTTTTGAAACCTTTAAGTTAACGATCTCAATTAATGTTGTTAACCCATTGTTTATTATATCTAATGAGATGTTAAATTATTATATTATCATGATATTATGATATATTAATATATCTTAATATGATATATATACATTTAAATGTCGTTACAACTATAATCGTTACATATATGTCTCGTTTCGAAATCCTTAAGTTAGTAGTCTTGTTTATATGTATATAACTCATTGTTAATATACTTATGGAGATACTTACTTATCATAATCTTAGGTTAACCATATGTATATCCATATATATATCGTCATGTCGTTTTTACAAGTTTTAACGTTCGTGAATCGCCGGTCAACTTGGGTGGTCAATTGTCTATATGAAACATATTTCAATTAATCAAGTCTTAATAAGTTTGATTGCTTAACATGTTAGAAACATTTAATCATGTAAATATCAATCTCAATTAATATATATAAACATGGAAAAGTTCGGGTCACTACACGCAAGGCGTCATAATCAACTATCTCGAGGGAGAATAGTGGTTTATTATTTATATTTTACGGAGCCTAAATTTACTTTTAACTTTCTAAGGTATAAGGTGTAAGTTAACCTAGGGTCGTGTTTTTGAATGGTTTAACGAATTGAAGATCAAGTGGATAATTGTCTTTGGTTAAATTACCTAGATTTAAGATAGTAGTTGGTTTTAAGCTAATAGTCCTAATCACGGAAAAGTAAAGGTGATGGAGGGATATCCGGAGTATGCAGATCAGGGAAATGTTGACCAAGATATCAGTTTGGGCTAGGGGGAGGTAATTATGTTTATGTTAAAGCTATGATTAGAATGGTGTAGATCTGGTTGGATGAGCCAATTACACAGACCTAATTATCTCTAGAATCTCGGAGTTCTCGTTGAGTAGTGAAAAGTATGTCACTTGGTTGTATAATTGAAAGGTAACTATACCTTGAAAGTTATCCTAAGTAAGCACTAGGTTTGTTAGTAAGTTGAGTTCTAATCCTAACCTTCGTTATCAGTTTGGATAACTGAATAACAACGTGCCGTGTTGAGTGAACACTGATCACAAACGGAAGGAGTCCGTCGGGTTAAGTTGACAAAACATTAATGTAAACTAACAACCTTTTCATCATACTAATGAGATCATACCAATATAAACATTATACAGCATTACAGTTGATATACTGAAAGTAAAGCAGATAGAAACCTAATAGATACCTAAACAGTTGATATGACTTAATCCTAGGGCAACAATCAAACAAGAACATGCAATAGGTTTGGGTCACACAGTTAAGGCACTAACTAGATCTTAATAGCTTCTAAAAGGTCTCTTTGGAATAGTCAATAGGCATATTAGGTCATTCATGTCTCAATTTCTAGGTTTCGTGTCCTAAAAGCGCATTAGATGCCTCTCGGGAACTCCGGCCATACCGAGTTCATAGAATCTTTAGATACAGTATAACCAGGGGTCTTAATCCTATGAAGTAGCAAAGTTCATATGGGTGGACAAGTCCTAATCACAACCTAGGTTGGTCAATCCTTAAGATGCTAGCATACAAATCTATCAGGGTCACAGATTCAGTATAACAACAGTAGTCGTACCAATTTAACATAACTACGCTAACCCAAACTTCTATCATGGCAACATACAGATTAATTAAGCTAACATGGTAATATCGGAATGCATTATTAAACATAACTGATAACAATACATGTTTAATTAATAAGACAATCATTTCGGATAAAAACCTGAAAAGGCCGAAGAAATGTGCCCGAGATCGCAGGGACTCGCCGGGATATCCTCCGGAAAATAAAAGCTAAGCTAGCTACCACTAAAAACTAACTAAATTACTTGAAAATCTAAATTGAAGTACGAATTGAGTGTGTGTAAAAACGAATGCAAAAAAGCTCCTTATATAGGCAAAGTTCCAGCTGCCATACGGCTGGCAGGCCGTATGGCAAGCCGTATAGCCTGCCCGTATGGCATGGTGAGACATTTGTTGTGCCCGGATGATGGCAGGTCGTTTCGTAGGTTGGCAAGCCGTATGGAAGGCCAGATGGCAAGCCGTATGGCTGCCCTGGTCTGCTGTTTTTCCGGGATCGTAAGTTGATTTCCTGGGTCGTAACTTGTCTTTCACCGTTTTTGCTCTAGAATCTTCGTTTTAGCTCTGATTTACTTAATTCTTTTTTGCATCGCCTTTGTAATTACTTAGTCTACAAAATTAACTGAAAAGGCGATTATTTTGCCGACAAAGTTTGGAACTTTATTGATCTAGGGCTTAATATCGGAGGTAAAAACGTGACTTTTTGGCCGATATCAAGTTGAAACCGCCCATTATCTCACCTTCAGAAGATCTTCAAAAGAAATACCATATCCTTTACTACTTTTGGTCCAGCATTTTCTCAGAATCTATCCACCAAGACTCACGTTCCCTCAAGAAAACTACGATTACAACTACCAGAGGGGAATGTCTGCTTTTCAACAGTAAGCGTCATTATGGTCGAGCCAATGACCCTAAACAAAAGCGTTTCTCGGGAGGCAACCCGTGCAATAAAGTAGAGTAGAAGATAATAAAGGATGACAAATGAGCCGATCAATAAAGGATGTAACTTCCAAGTTTGCTGAAACAACATACCTTCACAACCAGCCAGTTTTTTACAAGCGACCTCGACAATCCGTTGGGGAGTACTCGTTCCTTTCCACTCATTTTTTTAGCTCTAAAAATTATGCCACATCCTAGCTTATCACTAAGTGTGGGATTCCAATTCAATAAACACTAGGCAAATAATCCCAAAAATCTTTAACTAAAACTCCTAAGTGTGGGAGACACTAGGAACATTGGGGACAATGTTCGTCTAAGTATGGAATGATGGTATAACCTTTTAAATGCCATATCACAATAAGCCCGTTACAAAGATTCCTAGTTCTTAAGCCAAATTTCAAAAAATTTAAACAAAAGAAAGCCTTTCCGAAAAAGTACTTTCAAAAACCAAAAACGTTTGTAAATAAAAATTAAGGCTTAAGTGAGGTAGAAATCTTGACTGTCGTTTAGAGCCTAAATTGAATTCCAGACAGGATTTAAAACCCATGGAAATTTGATTCTACCATTTTCATGGCGTCTCAATTTTATTTTTATTTTTGTTTTACTATTTTTTTTGTTAAAATTTCCTACTTATTAGTCGGAGGTCAACTCGGAAGCAATCTCTTTATCAGTTGAATAGAGAGAGGGATGACTTTCTCTACTATTGAGAGTGTTTCACTCTGAGTGGAGAAATGACTTGTTTTTATTCTCGAATTGGAGAAGGATTGTCTACATCTCACCTCCCCCATACACCATTCATGTGGTATTGGGTTTTGTTGTTGTTGTTGTTGTAAGGTAGAAATCTTGTTGGGACAAACCAAATCTCCAATAGAGCATTGCATGACTTCGCATTATCGACCTAAATTGATTATGGTGAGGCACCCAAATAAGACCATATAAGCATTCATCTTTAATACTTCACTATTTTCCGTTGAGAGTGCCGATGTCTGTGCTCAGAATTAGAACTTGCTCTAGATCTGCATTTCCAAGTAGCGAAATGTGATATAGGTATAACTAGAAGAGCTAGTCATTTGTCAAAAGAAACACCACACACCTACACCACCACCTCTACCACATCAAATCGTTATACTCATCATCTTCACTATCACCCAAAAATCCAGAAAATGAGATTTCCTCTGAAAAACCCAATGTTATAAACTTCTCAAGCATCACGGCAAAGGTCTTGCAAAAAGTTTACCGGCAGAAAGTTTCTCGAGATAAAATCTCCAATATATATATATATATATATATATATATATATATATATATATATATATATATATATATATATATATATTATTTTAAGTTATGAGAAAAGGAGCAGAACTTATAAAAAAAATGGAGAAACGCCGAAGAAGAACTCAACCGAAAAATGACTCCAAAAAGAAGACAAATTCAAAAAACTCGGAAGTGTTTCTCAAAAATATCAGCACTCCTATCTATCTTTTCTTTCCGAAATTCAGAATAAAAGTCTTTAAAAAGACTGTTTTACCCCTTCATACCCTTTAAAACAACTTCACCACCACTTCAAAATTCCTTTTTCACCCTTTCAAATTGACAAATGACCTAGAAGCTATGATTATTACCGCCTTCACATTAGTAGCAAGGATTTGATTTTTTATCAAGCCTATGACGATGGGTGCAACATGACTGGCTATGAGTGAATTCATTTCTTAGATCTATAGGGAACTCTAAACACTTTTGTGATTTGAGTGACCCGTGAAAGCTAGCCTAAGTCATGTAACCTCCTCGCATACTTGCAGAGATAGTTTCAGTCCTAACACAGAGGACTCACCTTATTTTTTGCTCTTATAATAAAAAAATCAAACCGCTTAGGCCAATAGAACGGACACTACAAGAAAAAGGGGCTTATAGGACCTTTTTTTATTTGGTCAAAAAAGCGAAGGTCCTAAAAAACTACATATTATGATGTGATGACCCGGATTTTTTCTGACTACTTGATTATACTATTTACATGATTTAATAATTCCAACTTGATAAGCAATGAATTTTAATAAGTCTTGAACCTCCGGAAAGAGTTTTACACAAGCTTTTGGTCACCCTTTTATTCCGATGATTCACGAACGCCATAACTTGTAATAATTATATATTGGTGTATATATATCTAACTTGATAATATGGTAATTAAGTATCTCATTAAGTATATTAACAATGAAGTATATACATAAAAATGAGACAACTAACTTAAGGGTTTCAAAACGATATATATATATATATATATATATATATATATATATATATATATATATATATATATATATATATATATATATATATATATATATATATAACATTTAACGACGTAATAACTCTTAAGTTAAAATGAATATTTATGTATTGTATTAAAAAGTATTAATACATACTTAAAAGACTTAAATACTTAAGTTAACTTACTTATACTTATTAAAGATAGAAACATTCGTATTCCGATTCGTTTTTATCAAATATTCTACTTGTATTTGCACGGTATTTATACGTGTATTATACGCAGCTTCTAGAAGTATTTACTATTGGTATATACCAATAGAAATATGCATTAATAGAATAATATGTCATGCATGAATTAATACATTTTAACTTATCTTAGATATTTTTCACTAAAAACCAAATTTATAAGCCTATATATAAGCACCATTTCTAACTCATTTTTACACATTCATTTTCCAAATTTTACTTCCAATTTTCACAC
The DNA here is from genome assembly GCF_046630445.1 of Rutidosis leptorrhynchoides. NCBI lineage: Eukaryota > Viridiplantae > Streptophyta > Magnoliopsida > Asterales > Asteraceae > Rutidosis > Rutidosis leptorrhynchoides. The sequence continues at coordinate 543,187,138 of NC_092334.1, forward strand.
ACACTTGCAAAAACTCTCTCAAGTTTTGTTCTAATACTTCTTTCCAGCAATTTTACATTCTAAACTTGAGGTAAAAACTCTACTTCAACTCTTGTTCAATTCATATATTTATAGCTATCAATATAAGAGTTTATAAACTAGAACATAGTTTAGTTGATTCTAAACTTGTTTGAAAAACTAATCTAATCTTTCTAGATTAACTCTAATAACACTTATTTATATGTATTATTATGTTGTATTAAGTTCATATAAGAATTTATAACTTGTACATATGAAGAACACCTTGAAACTTAACATATATCGTTTAATCTCCATTCGAAAAAAAGCGGGCTGTTTTGGGTTGGGAATTAAAAACCAATCTTAGACTTTGATTTCGAGGCTAAGACTTTGGAAATATGTTAATATATGTAATTAAGACTTCCAGTAATTTTTTCATGATTTTAGACAATGTGGAAGTATTTTATCAAAAATCATATATCGGGTGGATGCCGGGATTCTTCCAAATCTGACCACCGGCACAAAAAGAGGGTAAAACTCTAAAAATTACTACTTGGGCTGAACTTTTCGAATTGGTTTTTAAAAATTTGCTTCTTAAGAAATCCATAGCAATTTGATTCACTTTAAACGGAGTTGTAATGAATATTTGGCGAGCAAAACAAAATCTGCTAAAATTAACTTTATATGGACGAAATTTATCGTATAAAAGCTATATTAACCATATCCTTGCTAACTTTTCCTATATCCTATATATATTTGGACATGTTATCATTAGTATAACAAAACATTATAATCTTGGTTGATTCCGAGATTGTATATATATAATAATCTTGGTACGCTCCATGACAATACGTAAACAATACGTTTTGATAAATCCTAAGTCAACAAGTCTCTGGATTGATGCAAGACAATATGTACACAATACGCCGTGGGGTAATTCTAAGATTATATATATATATACCAATTATAGGACTGTTGGACGTTTCGGACTATTATGGACTACTAACAATGGACTACTAACAAAGGACTACTAACAATGGACTACTAACATAAAAATGTTAAAATTTATTATATAAGTATTCTATGAACTTGCTATATTAATTTTATTCACATGTATTATTATCTAAATCGTTATTATTGTTATAGGTTCGCGAATCCAAGGACGACAGCCATATTTTTAATAAGTTGAAAACTTGTTATTAATATACTTTTACTACCGTGAGTTATATTCCCATTTTTACCATCTAATATTTTTGGACTGAGAATACATGCACTTTATTTGTACGCAATGGACACATGTATTTACTCATTTAATTCTACACTGAGTTTAAACCGAAAATCCCTTAACTTTGGTAACTAGTAGCTGCCAGTACATAGGATGTGGACTGGTGGGCGCGAATAATTGTATATGGATCCATAGGGCTTGACATCCCCGTCCGAGCTAGTAGCGCTAGCCTTTTAACGGATGTATGTTATTTGAGTTTACGACACGTTGGTTTGTGTGTATTAAAACGAATAGGGTAATTATTATTATAGCGTTAAGTTTAGTTACCAGGGTTCTCTGTTATGTAGAATCTATTGATAAACTTTTGATGAAATCTTGTGGTCTATCTTTATATACTTATGACTCGAGCAATTAAACCTATAACTCACCAACATTCGTGTTGACCTTTTTAGCATGTTTTATTTTTAGGTCCATAGACTGCTTCCGCTATGATGTGCTTGTGGCCTACATGGAGTCTCTCATGCTTTGTTTAAAGTTTATTGCATTCAAAGCAAAACTATGTTGTGTAATAAATAATTTGGCTGTGATGTCAACCTGTATTATTAAAACTTATGTATTTTGGGGATTTGCTTATACTTAAGCACTCACCCACATGTTTATAACTTTCTATGTTTAAAAAGTTGTTTAATTAATGAATGCAATATTTTATCAAAACGTATCATATAGAGGTCAAAACCTCACTGTGAAATCAATGAATAACGTACCGCATCAATAGCGATTTTGACGGGTCGTTGCATTTGGTATCAGAGCTTGAGGCCATAGGGAACCAGAATTTGCATTAGTATGTCTAACCGGTAATTGTTAGGATGCATTAGTAAGTCTGGACTATGACCATATCTGTTTTTACCAATTTTTGCTTATCATTTTTGGTCGGAAATTGAATATGTTATCATGTAAATATTATGTGGTATATTACTAACGTACTAGTTATTATATAGATGTCTACATCTAGCTTGGAATTAGTATTCACTTTCAGCGACTCCGAAATCGAGTCCAAATCTCCAGCAAAGGTACCAATCATCATTTTGTCTGATGATGATGAAGATCCGAAAGAGGACACATTCTGTGGAGATTCACAATTTCCGGAAGAACCGGAAGTGAAAGAACCTGAAAACGATCCTGAGGAGGAGGAAGTAAAACAAATTACTAAAGAGGAATTCAAACTTTCTATAAATAATAAAAACAATCACAATAATAAAAAGTCCTTAATTATTAAAAAGGAACAGGACCATTCGGTCCGTAACCATCCTTACCATATTAAACCCACTGAGGCACCAGGTACCTCAAAACCTCGACCAATAATTAAATACACTGCTCGTATGTGTGTCGGACCATGCACACACAAACAATTAGCGAAAAGAACCAAGTAGGAAGAATCTTCTGATAGTTCTAAATAAACGACATCGCAACCATAAATCTTCCATGCGCTATTCTATTACTTATGTGTGCTACTCTATCTTATTATGTAAAATAAGCATATGTAAAATATCGGTATTGTATGGTATTGTATTATTTGGTTTATTAATAATAAAAGCATGGAATGATTATTTGTATTATTACTACTTATTATTATTATTACTACATAATAACGTAGTAACTCGCTATAATTTTTCATAGTGGAATATTATTAGAATTTTAGTAGTTAATTCCTTGTACTAGCTATTATGTATGAACTTAACGGGTAGGTACTACCCGAGTTATAATTATAAAATGCTAATAAAGAAGAAACAGCTTTTATAATAATTGGTTCATATTATTAATATGCTACAATGTACTATTGACTACTCATTATACCTATAATGTTCTATATGATTAATTTATCTCTGTTGTGTTTATTGAAGAAACATGTCTCAAATGTCGGATGCTGAGTTTGAGGTACTAGTCGAGAAACGTGTAAATGAAAGAATTGCTGCATCCGAGGCAGCAAAAGCAGCAGCCGTGAATACAAACTCACGAAACGGATGTTCATACAAAACCTTTCAAGCATGCAAACCACAGACGTTTAGTGGAACTGAGGGACCAGTCGGTCTAACCCGATGGTTCGAAAAGATGGAGTCCATTTTTAAAATCAGTAATTGTGCGGACGGAGATAAGTCAAAGTATGCTTCGTGTACGTTGCAAGACAATGCACTTACTTGGTGGAACAATTATGCTAAAGCAGAAGGAGTAGATACGGCATACGATATCTCTTGGGAAGAATTGAAAAAGATGCTAATCGAGGAGTACTGTCCTCGAAACAAGATCAGAAAAATGGAAACTGAATTACGTAATCTGAAGGTTGTAGGTGCGAATCTCACCAACTATGAAAAGCGTTTCATGGAACTAGCTTTGTTGTGTCCAGAATTGGTACCAAACAAGAAACGAAAGATAGAGATGTATATTGACGGTTTGTCAATCAATATCAAAGGAAATGTTACATCGTCCAAACCAAATACGATGCAGGAAGTCATGAGAATGGCACACCAACTCATGGACCAGATCACGGAGAGTTCGATTAAGGCACCAACTACCAAAGTCAAGACAACTGAAGGAAAAAGGAAATGGAAAGACCATAAGGACAAAATTTCTCACCCGAAGAGGCAAGAGACTTTTAAGGGCAAACAAGATGGGGCAATTGCTAGTCCAAACTACAAGGGACCCCATCCGTTCTGCAAAAGATGTTACACACATCACTCAGGTTATTGCCAGGAGGTCTGTGATAAATGCAACAAGAAAGGACATGTGGCGAAAGATTGTTATGCCACTGTTTCTGGAGTGAAGACAAACCCGACCGATGTCAAGAAATGTATTGGATGTGGGAAGCCTGGTCACTTTAAAGATCAATGCCCTGATAAGGAGAAGAACAAAGAACCCGCATGGGGGAGGGCATTTTGAAACGGCCCGTCCATATTACTATAAACGAGGTACGTTATTCATTGATCTCAATAGCGAGGTATTTGACCTCTATATGATACATTTTATAAAATATTGCATTCTTATTTCATAATGACCAAACCTTTCATATATAAATGAAAGTTTTAAACATGTGGGCGATCATTTGAGAAATGATCCCCGAATACATAAGTTTTGGAATATTACAACGTGGGCATATTAGCCAAATATATTACATGACAAAGATAACGTTTATTAGAATGCAACTTTCTTTAAACACAAGCATGAACGACACCACGCAACACCATGAGCAAGCAATCAGCGGAAGACTTTTAAAGACCTGAGAATAAACATGCTTAAACTATCAACACAAAGTTGGTGAGATATAGGTTTTAAAGCCAGCATAAGATATAATAATAGACCACAAGATTTCATGTTATAAACGTTTCTGCAAAGATATTCTATATGTTGTTGAGCGCCCAGTAACTATACTTAACAGATGTTTTCCGTGCATATTCCCTTTTCAAAGTTATCTCTACACCGTACCAAGTGTAGTAAAACAAGGTACTAAACACCCGTTATGAACTAGTGCTAACTAGCCCGAGTGGGGTTGTCAAACCCGATAGATCTATCAATAGGATTCGCGCTTACATGTTAACCACATGTAACAAATAGTTACCAGACTATTAGGGATATATACAAAGGTACAACTCAACATAGAATATATATTTAAGTACTTGTGTCTATTTCGAAAAACAAAAGCTGCATGTATTCTCATCCCAAAATATTGAAGAGTTTAAAAATGGGACTATATACTCTCTGTCGTAAAAGTATAGTTTTAACAAGTTTCCAACTTATTAAAATACAGCCGACGTCCTTGGATTCACGAACCTATAACAATAATAACGATTCAGATAATAATACATGTGAACAAAATTAATATAGCAAGTTCATAGAATACTTATATAATAATTTTTAACATTTTATGTTAGTAGTCCATTGTTAGTAGTCCAAAATAGTCCGAAAAGTCCAAAATAGTCCGAAAAGTCCAACAGTCCAATAATCGGTATATATATATAATCTTAGAATTACCCCACGGCGTATTGTGTACATATTGTCTTGCATCAATCCAGAGACGTATTGACTTAGGATTTATCAAAACGTATTGTTTACGTATTGTCATGGAACGTACCAAGATTATTATATATATACAATCTCAGAATCTAATGATAACATGTCCAATTATATATAGGATATAGGAAAAGTTAGCAAGGATATGGTTAATATAGTTTTTAAGGTGTTCTTCATATGTGCAAGTTATAAGTTCTTATAATATCTTAATATAACAACATAATACATATAAATAAGTGTTATTAGAGTTAAGTTAGAAAGATTAGATTAGTTTTGCAAATAAGTTTAAAATTAACTAAACTATGTTCTAGTAGTTATTAGTTATGAATTCTTATATATATATAGCTATAATCATATGAATTGAACAAGAGTTTTGGTAAGGCTAATACCTTGATTTAAGAAAGATAAGTAGCTGAATATGAAGAGGATTTCTAGAGCTTGAAAAACTCCTTGAATTGGTGCTTAAAGATACCAAACTTGGAAGCAAAACTTGAATCAAAGTAAGTGTTCTTGATTGCTTCTTATATGATGATTATAGATTGTTTTTGAAGCTAAAAGATGAAGAAAATGCTTGGGGATGATCTAGTATGAAGATGGGAGTATTTTGAGAGAGAATTTAGAGAGTATGAATGAGAAAATGGAATGGAAAAATGGATGTATGCATAAAAACATTTTTAGGGTATTTATAGGCAACTTAGGTTGTCTATTTCTGACTAATATCAAGTAAAGTTAAATTGATGTTGTCATGCATGACATAATAAGATTGATAATGTCATTCATGACATAATATATCAATCATGCAGATTTTTATTGGTATATACCAATAGTAAATACTTCTAGAAGCTGCGTATAATACGTGTATAAATACCGTATAAATACCGTATATATACAAGTAGCATTCTTGAGAAAAATGAACGGAAATACGAATATAGCTATCCCTTATCTGTATTTGTATATTATTAGGTGTATTTATACTCATTGTATGTAAATACATTTTAACATAATACATTGTATGTAAATACATTTTAACATAAGTTAATTTCGTCGTTTAAAGAGTAACATATATACTGTTCAAAAAACTCTTTAAATTAGTAGTATGAGAATGTATATATAATACCTTTGTTAATATACTTAATGAGATATTTAATTATCATATTTTCAAGTTAAATATATATATATATACATATATATACATACAAGTTATGACGTTCGTGAATCGTAGGAATAAAAGGGTGACCAAAAGCTTGTGTAAAACTCTTTCCGGAGGTTTAAGACTTATTAAAATTCATTGCTTATCAAGTTGGAATTATTAAATCATGTAGATTGTATAATCAAGTAGTCGGAAAAATCCGAGTGGTCACAGTACCTACCGGTTAAAGAAATTTCGTCCCGAAATTTAAAGTAGTACCTATTCAACGTATGATATCAGTAAACAGATGTGGGTACTTCTGCTTCATCTGATCTTCTCATTCCCAAGTGAACTCGGATCCTCTCTGAGCATTCCATCGAACTCTAACAATCGGTATGTTGCTTTGCTTGAGTCGCTTGACTTCCCGGTCCATAATTTCGACGGGTTCTTCGATAAAATGTAACTTTTCATCGACTTGGATTTCTTCTAGTGGAATAGTGAGGTCTTCTTTTGCAAGGCATTTCTTCAAGTTTGAAACATGAAAGGTGTTATGTACCCCGGCAAGTTGTTGAGGTAATTCAAGTCGATAGGCCACCGGTCCAATGCGTTCGATGATTTTAAACGGCCCTACATACCTTGGGTTAAGTTTACCCTTCTTGCCAAAGCGTATCAAGCCTTTCCAAGGTGACACTTTTAACATAACCATGTCGCCAACTTGAAATTCCAATGGCTTTCTTCGAACATCAGCGTAGCTCTTTTGACGACTTTGAGCGGTTCTCAATCTCTCCTTGATTTGCACAATCTTTTCGGTAGTCTCATGTATGATCTCAGGACCAGTAAGTTGTCTGTCACCTACATCATTCCAAAAGATAGGGGATCTACACTTTCTTCCATAAAGTGCTTCGAATGGTGCAACATTAATGCTCGTATGATAACTGTTGTTATACGAGAATTCTGCCAATGGTAAATACTTATCCCATCCGTTCCCAAAATCGATCACACATGCTCTAAGCATGTCTTCAAGAGTCTGAATGGTCCTTTCGCTTTGCCCATCGGTTTGAGGATGATATGCAGTGCTCATATCCAGACGAGTTCCTAGAGCTTCATGTAGTGATTTCCAGAACCTTGACGTAAACCTACTGTCGCGATCGGATATAATGGAGATAGGTACTCCATGTCTTGAAACGACTTCCTTCATGTATAATCGTACCAATTTCTCCATCTTATCCATTTCCTTCATAGGCAGGAAATGTGCAGATTTGGTGAGACGGTCGACAATTACCCAGATGGTGTCATAACCCCATGCAGTCTTTGGTAGCTTCATGATGAAATCCATGGTTATACATTCCCATTTCCATTCTGGGATTTCTGGCTGTTGAAGCAACCCTGACAGTTTCTGGTGTTTCGCCTTAACTTTGGAGCAAGTTAAGCACTCCCCTATATATGTTGCAATATCTGCCTTTAAATTAGGCCACCAGAAATGTGCCTTAAGATCTTGATACATCTTTCCAGCTCCGGGATGTATCGAGTATCTCGTCTTATGCGCCTCGTCCAAAACCAATTTTCTTAACCCTTTAAACCTTGGTACCCAAATGCGTCCATTAAAATACCGGGTTTCGTCTTCTCGTATATCAAGTTGCTTGTCTAAACCCTTGAGCATCTCATTTCCAAAGTTTTCTTCAGTAAGAGCTCCTCGTTGAGCCTCCTTTATTTGTGAGGTGAGGTTCGTACGAATTTTCATATTCATTGCTCGTACTCGAATCGGTTCTCTTTCTTTCCTGCTTAAAGCGTCAGCTACTACATTTGCTTTCCCGAGATGATAACGAATTTCACAATCGTAGTCGTTTATTAGCTCAACCCATCGTCGTTGCCTCATATTCAATTGTTTTTGATCGAATATGTGTTGAAGACTTTTGTGATCAGTGTACACTGTACATTTGACCCCATATAAGTAGTGTCTCCACATTTTCAATGCAAAAACAACCGCTCCTAACTCCAAATCATGTGTCGTATAATTCCGTTCATGAGTTTTCAACTGTCGAGAAGCGTAAGCAATAACCTGTGTTCGTTGCATGAGAACACAACCAAAACCTTGTCGCGATGCGACACAATAAATTACGAAGTCTTCGTTTGTCATAACCCGCCCTTAACCATAAGAACGAGTTAGATAACGTATGATTTCATTGCGAGGTATTGACCTCTATATGCGACATTTTTAAAAGAACAACTGCATTTATTTTACATTACAAACCATAACTCTTATTTTAATACAAGCTTTAGACAATAAAAAGATGACTATCGTTTAGCGATAATCTTAGACTTACAAACTTTACATGTGATGATAACAATACGATTTCTAGCATATTTTACATTACAAATCCTCCGATATGCAGTTTTATTTTTGACACAAATATGCATACTCAAGATCTTGTTTAAATTCAACATGTTGCAGCGGAAGCTTCTAATTATTACCTGAGAATAAACATGTTTAAAACGTCAACATAAAGTTGGTGAGATATAGGTTTAATGCCGGCAGCGATATAAATATAGACCACAAGATTTCATATATAAACATTTTAATAAAAATATTCTAAGTGGTTGAGCACTTGGTAACCATACTTAACATTTAATCACGTCGCATATTCCCTTTATTATGAAATCTTACTACACCGTACCAAATGTAGTCACAAAACGAAGTACTGTGCAACCGTTGAATACTGGTCGTCCAGTCCGGTTGGGGTTGTCAGGCCCGATAGATCTATTAACAGGATTCGCGTTTACAATACCGCTGTAAATAACAGTTACCAAGCTACAGGGAAGTATGCCAGTGGTACAACTTAACGTAGAATATATTTTTCAGTTACTTGTGTCCATAACGTAAAACATAAAATACATGTATTCTCATCCCGAAATATTTAGAGTTTAAAAGTGGGACTATATACTCACTTTCGTCTTGAAGATATGTAATTTTGACTTGGTCTCCGATTGATATCACGAACCTATCCATATATAATATATCAATACCTTCTCTTTTTAAAACAATCGTCACATATATATACTTATTATACTTTTAATACTTTTAATAATTTCTTAGTCCGTAGTTAGCAGTCCGATGTTAGTAATTCAATTTAAATGGTTCATTTTTAGGTGTTTAATAAACCCCCAATGAAATAAATAAAACCCCCATCGTATATGTATTGGTCGAGATTAATCTTGACCCACGGTACCGGTGTTGTCAAATGACGTGTTGCGTACATAAAGTACCGGTGTTGTCAAATGACGTGTTGCGTACAATCATGGGATCTTATGATTAATCTTCTCGTATTGTTTACGGGTGATCCTGAACCATATAAAATTAAATTATGAGTACATATATATAAAATATCATGTTATTTTAGAAAGATGTGATTTTTTTAATTTTCTCCAATTATTTTCGTGGCTAAACTAGTCTTAGATATCCGATCTCGTTTTGGTCATAGTTTCTTCGTTACAACTCCGTTTTCGTTGGTTCAACTTGCCACTTCCTTGGATCGAGTCCCTATTTAAGACTATGAACTGTAAATACCTTAGTTTGTATTCGAAATCACAGATCATAGGTCAAACTTTAGTGAAACTTATGAAGTTAATCATTTTTGTTACAAAAATATCATTTAATGACCATTTTTCTAAAAATACTTATACTTTGAATTAAATCATAAAATTTTTATGTGTCATCATATTCATAAGAAATATCATTTTTCCAGAATATAAACCTCCAATTCAAAGTTCAAGATGGTTTTTAATTATCCAACCCAAAACAGCCCCCGGTTACACTCCGACGTCGTAAAAACAGTTTTTAAGGTGTTCTTTGAAAAACCAAATTATACCTTGTTAAATTAGCATATATTTAAGTTATATTACAGGTATTGAAGTATTTTAAAAGGTAAGTTAGAAGGATCTATTTAGTTTGCAAACAAGTTTGAAAACATTCAAACTATGTTCTTGTTGTTAAAATTTTATACCACAAAATAAGATAGCTATATATATATGAATCGAATAAGGTTATGAACAAAGTTACTACCTCAAATTACTTGGACAAGATTGCTGTAAAAGAGGAGTAAGAACCTAGAACCAAAAGGGTGATGGAGTTGGATGAAAGATTGGAAGTAAGTTTGTGTTCTTGGAAGGATTCTTGAAGTGTTTTTGTAAGAGTTTTCTTATGGTGATTAAGTGATGTTTTTATGGCTAGATCTTCATGGATATTAGCTGAATGGTTATGGAGTTTAAGACTCTTAAAAGTGTGTGTGTTTTTAGCTAGAGGTTTGAGGTAAAAATGAATCAAAAATTGAAAATGGATGGAGTATAAATGGTGATGTAAAAGGTGTATAAGTTTGTAATTTTGTGAAAAAATCTTTTAATCATGTGAAATTGTCATACTAGATAACAAAAGTAGTTACCTTATACATAAGTCATTGAACAAGGGCTGGTTGGTGGTGATTTGATGTGTATATACCAATAGTAAATACGTATAGAAGCTAGGTATGATACGAGTACATGTACTCTAGATATACGTATAGAAATTTTGTGAAAAATGGAATGAGAATTCAAATATAGCTATCTTTTGTGAATACACTTATATTGTTTTATGTATTTAAGTCCTTAAAAAGTGATTAAATACATTACTTATACGATATATGTATAAACATTATAGGTCATAAGTATTTATGTCAAATAACGTTACGTATGGTTATCGTTTTGAAAACTTAAGTTAGTAGTTTCAAAATATACTTATAACTTATTGTTATTAATACAAAATGAGATATTAAAACATTCTTGGATCATGTTAAATATGTATATATACATATATATACACAAACGTATAATTATCATATATTGTATAGTTCATGATATCATCGGTCAAACTAGACGGTCAAACGTTGTGTAAAACTCATTTCAAAAACATAAGTCTCAACAATTTGGATTGCTTATCATGTTGGTAAGGTTTAATTTATGTAAATATTAATCTTATAAGTATAGAACGATCGAAAAAGTGCGGGTCATTACATCGTTTCCTTCAGGTAATGATAAAATAGGCGCCGAAGTTAGTTTCTTTTTCAATAGCTGGAATGCAGTTTCCTGCTCTGAGGTCCATTCATACTTCTTCCCTTTGTGTGTTAACGCGGTCAATGGTTTGGCTATTCGGGAAAAATCTTGAATAAACCTTCTATAATAACCAGCTAAGCCCAAAAATTGGCGTATCTGTGTCAGAGTCTTTGGGGTTTCCCATTTTTCAATGGCTTCGACCTTCGCGGGATCAACCTGAATTCCTTGACTGCTAACGATGTGACCAAGGAATTGTACTTCCTTCAACCAAAATGCGCACTTGGAAAATTTGGCATATAACTGTTCTTTTCTTAACAGTTCTAGCACCAACCTTAAATGTTGCTCGTGTTCTTGCTCGTTCTTGGAGTAAATAAGAATGTCATCAATAAAGAAGATAACAAATTTATCTAAATACGGACTACATACACGATTCATGAGGTCCATAAATACAGCAGGTGCGTTTGTCAACCCGAACGGCATGACCAAAAATTCGTAGTGACCGTAGCGTGTTCTAAATGCGGTCTTCAGAATATCTTCTTCTTTTACTCGCAACTGATGGTAACCCGATCTTAGGTCAATTTTGGAGTAAACACGTGATCCTTGCAGCTGGTCAAACAAGTCATCAATTCTCGGCAATGGGTACCGATTCTTGATAGTTAGCTTGTTTAACTCGCGGTAGTCTATACACATTCGGAAGGATCCGTCTTTCTTCTTAACGAACAGGATCGGAGCTCCCCATGGTGAAGTGCTCGGTCGAATAAATCCACGATCTAGCAATTCCCGCAACTGACTTTGTAGTTCTTTCATTTCAGACGGTGCGAGTCTATACGGAGCACGAGCCACCGGTGCAGCTCCCGGTACTAGATCTATTCGAAATTCTACAGATCTATGCGGAGGTAATCCCGGTAATTCTTCCGGAAATACTTCGGAAAAATCTCTTACCACAAGCATGTCACTAATGCTATTCTCCTTCGTGTCGATCTTCTTCACATGTGCTAAGATAGCATAGCATCCCTTCTTTATGCACTTTTGGGCCTTCAAACAGCTAATAAAGTTTAGCTTATGATTACCCTTTTCTCCGAACACCATCAATGGTTTCCCGTTCATGTAGGGAAAACGAATCGCCTTTTTATAACAAACAACTTCCGCTCTCATCTTAGACATCCAATCCATACCAATAATTACATCAAAACTCTCCAACTCAACAGGTATCAAATCAATTACAAATGTCTCACTAGTTAATTTAAGCTTACGTTTACGACAGATTTTATCAGCTTTAACTAGTTTACCATTTGCTAATTCTACAATACATTTATCCTCCAGGGGCACTAAGGGGCAATTTAGTTTAGATCAAAATTCTTTACTTATGTAACTTCTATCGGCACCAGTATCAAATAAAATATAGGCAGGTAATTCATCGATAGTAAACGTACCCGTAACAAGCTCCGGGTCTTCTCGTGCATCGTTAGCATTTATATTAAATGCTCTTCCACGGATTGTACCATATTCACTCTTTTGGTTCGGGCACTTGTTCTTGTAATGGCCCTTTTTTCCGCACCCATAACAAACAACAGCTTCAAGAGCGGCTTTATTAACATCTGTGAGCGGAAACCTACAATTTTGAATTTGATGCCCTACTTTGTTGCAATTTTTACACACCATCGTGCAATTCCCAAAGTGGTGTCTCTTGCATTTCTGGCATTGGGGTTGTTTCCCCTGGTAGGTATTCTGGTTCCTCTCGTTACTCACACCCTGCGAGACTTCCTGCTTCTTGTTGTGGGGTTGATAGTTGTGATTCCTATCACGATTGTCGTTCTTCCTCTTGTGGTCATTTGTTTTGGCCTCGGCAGTCGCCTTTTCCTTGTTTCTTTCTTTGATTTGGTCCATTAACTTATGGGCCATCTTGCTTGCTTCGTACATAGTTGTTGGATTAGATGCACTTACATTTTCTTGGATTATCTCAGGTAATCCTTTCACAAACTGTTCAACTTTTGCTTCTTCATCTTCAAATACTCCAGGACACATTAACGCTAGCTCTGTGAACCGTTGCTCGTAGGCAATGATGTTATCACCCTTGGTGCGCAATTCCCTCAACTCTGTTTTCAATTTATTCATCTCGTTCCGGGGGCGATAATGCTCACACAGCAAGTGTTTAAATGCTGCCCAAGGTAGGGCGTAAGCAGTATTCTCCCCCACGTTTGCTAGGTAGGTATTCCACCATGTTAAAGCGTTATTTTTGAAAGTATGAGAAGCGTATTTTACGCAGTCTTCTTCTGCACAATTACTTATAGCAAAAACAACTTCTACCTTTTCAATCCAACGCTTTAGTCCAACTGGACCTTCCGTTCCTTCAAATTCATGGGGTTTACAACTCATGAAAGTTTTGTACGAATATCTTACACGGTTTTCTGTTGTACCATGATGAGTTCCACTGCTAGACCCTGACTGGTTATTTTTGTTAAGTGCATCCAATACCGCAGTTACATTTGCAGTAAGAAAACTACGGAAATCTTCCTCGCTCATGTTCATGTGCTGTTTGTTAACTGGAGCCATTTCCTTCAAAAATAGCCAAATGATATAAATTAATCATATATAGAATATTATAAGTAGTTAATAGTACTTTGTAGCTTACAAATAATATGAACTAATTTTTATAAAAGCCTCTTTTCTTCTTATTGGCATTTTATAATTGCAGTTCGGGTAGTACCTACCCGTTAAAGTTCATACTTAATAGCTAGTACACAAATTAACTACTACAATCAAGATAATATTCTATCATGAAAAACTTAATACATTAGTACTTCACGCTTAAACTTTTGGTACAATATTTTACAAAATACAATACCACTATTTTACATAAAACATAGGTAAGATAAAATGTAGCACACGATAACTATTATACAAGACGTGAAGTATGGTAGCTTCTGGGACAGATTAAAAATGACAAGACTTCTTATTGTTTTGGGACAAATCTGGGAAATCTGCAGGATCTGGGAAACCAAAGAGTTTTCACGTCTCAGCTACTAACATCGTTCTCATTCTAGCGGTACGTTTATACCTTGGTCGGGATGGTACCTCAATAGAGTTAATAACAGGAGGATGACGAGGGGTAGAAGTGTTAGGTTCACTGTTAGCAATAAATCTTTTATTATACTCCGGATCAGGAAATTCTGGTGGGCGGACCATAAGTTCCTTTTCCTTATTAAATTCTGCCTATGTAATTTCTTTTACTTCGTTCTCCTCAGGTTCCTCCTTCGGTTCCTCTGGGATTTGTGAATCTTCCCAAAATGCGTCCAACTCCAGGTCATCATCGTCATCAGTTATATAGATGATTTCTTTCAGATCATCGTCATCAGATAAGTCGATGACTGGTACTTTTGCTGGAGATTCATCTTCGGAGTCACTGATTGTGATAATGAGATTGGTGCTAGAAGTAGACATCTATCACACATTGACTACCACATTAGAAATATATCACATAATATTTACATGCTATAATATTCAATTCCTGACCACAAATGATAAGCAATAGTTTTCAAAAACAAGTTCGGTCAAAGTCCAGACTCACTAATGCATCCTAACAAATATCGGTCAGACACACTAATGCAATTTCTGGTTCGCTAAGACCTCTACTCTGATACCAACTGAAACTGTTGGGGACGCATCCCACTCAGTGCCTTCCCAGCTAACCGCCTAGTGACCACTGAGCGTACAAAAAGAGGGTAAAACTCTAAGAATTACTACTTGGGCTGAACTTTTCGAATTGGTTTTTAAAAATTTGCTTCTTAAGAAATCCATAGCAATTTGATTTACTTTAAACGGAGTTGTAATGAATATTTGGCGAGCAAAACAAAATCTGCTAAAATTAACTTTATATGGACGAAATTTATCGTATAAAAGCTATATTAACCATATCCTTGCTAACTTTTCCTATATCCTATATATATTTGGACATGTTATCATTAGTAATATATATAATCTTGGTTGATTCCGAGATTGTATATATATAATAATCTTGGTACGCTCCATGACAATACGTAAACAATACGTTTTGATAAATCCTAAGTCAACAAGTCTCTGGATTGATGCAAGACAATATGTACACAATATGCCGTGGGGTAATTCTAAGATTATATATATATATATATACCAATTATTGGACTGTTGGACGTTTCGGACTATTATGGACTACTAACAATGGACTACTAACAAAGGACTACTAACAATGGACTACTAACATAAAAATGTTAAAATTTATTATATAAGTATTCTATGAACTTGCTATATTAATTTTATTCACATGTATTATTATCTAAATCGTTATTATTGTTATAGGTTCGCGAATCCAAGGACGACAGCCATATTTTTAATAAGTTGAAAACTTGTTATTAATATACTTTTACTACCGTGAGTTATATTCCCATTTTTACCATCTAATATTTTTGGACTGAGAATACATGCACTTTATTTGTACGCAATGGACACAAGTATTTACTCATTTAATTCTACACTGAGTTTAAACCGAAAATCCCTTAACTTTGGTAACTAGTAGCTGCTAGTACATAGGATGTGGACTGGTGGGCGCGAATAATTGTATATGGATCCATAGGGCTTGACATCCCCGTCCGAGCTAGTAGCGCTAGCCTTTTAACGGATGTATGTTATTTGAGTTTACGACACGTTGGTTTGCGTGTATTAAAACGAATAGGGTAATTATTATTATAGCGTTAAGTTTAGTTACCAGGGTTCTCTGTTACGTAGAATCTATTGATAAACTTTTGATGAAATCTTGTGGTCTATCTTTATATACTTATGACTCGAGCAATTAAACCTATAACTCACCAACATTCGTGTTGACCTTTTTAGCATGTTTTATTTTCAGGTCCATAGACTGCTTCCGCTATGATGTGCTTGTGGCCTACATGGAGTCTCTCATGCTTTGTTTAAAGTTTATTGCATTCAAAACAAAACTATGTTGTGTAATAAATAATTTGGCTGTGATGTCAACCTGTATTATTAAAACTTATGTATTTTGGGGATTTGCTTATACTTAAGCACTCACCCACATGTTTATAACTTTCTATGTTTAAAAAGTTGTTTAATTAATGAATGTAATATTTTATCAAAACGTATCATATAGAGGTCAAAACCTCACTGTGAAATCAATGAATAACGTACCGCGTCAATAGCGATTTTGACGGGTCGTTGCATTTGGTATCAGAGCTTGAGGCCATAGGGAACCAGAATTTGCATTAGTGTGTCTAACTGGTAATTGTTAGGATGCATTAGTAAGTCTGGACTATGACCATATCTGTTTTTACCAATTTTTGCTTATCATTTTTAGTCGGAAATTGAATATGTTATCATGTAAATATTATGTGGTATATTACTAACGTACTAGTTATTATATAGATGTCTACATCTAGCTTGGAATTAGTATTCACTTTCAGGGACTCCGAAATCGAGTCCAAATCTCCAGCAAAGGTACCAATCATCATTTTGTCTGATGATGATGAAGATCCGAAAGAGGACACATTCTGGGGAGATTCACAATTTCCGGAAGAACCGGAAGTGAAAGAACCTGAAAACGATCCTGAGGAGGAGGAAGTAAAACAAATTACTAAAGAGGAATTCAAACTTTCTATAAATAATAAAAACAATCACAATAATAAAAAGTCCTTAATTATTAAAAAGGAACAGGACCATTTGGTCCGTAACCATCCTTACCATATTAAACCCACTGAGGCACCAGGTACCTCAAAACCTCGACCAATAATTAAATACACTGCTCGTATGCGTGTCGGACCATGCACACACAAACAATTAGCGAAAAGAACCAAGTGGGAAGAATCTTCTGATAGTTCTAAATAAACGACATCGCAACCATAAATCTTCCATGCGCTATTCTATTACTTATGTGTGCTACTCTATCTTATTATGTAAAATAAGCATATGTAAAATATCGGTATTGTATGGTATTGTATTATTTGGTTTATTAATAATAAAAGCATGGAATGATTATTTGTATTATTACTACTTATTATTATTATTACTACATAATAACGTAGTAACTCACTATAATTTTTCATAGTGGAATATTATTAGAATTTTAGTAGTTAATTCCTTGTACTAACTATTATGTATGAACTTAACGGGTAGGTACTACCCGAGTTATAATTATAAAATGCTAATAAAGAAGAAACAGCTTTTATAATAATTGGTTCATATTATTAATATGCTACGATGTACTATTGACTACTCATTATACCTATAATGTTCTATATGATTAATTTATCTCTGTTGTGTTTATTGAAGAAACATGTCTCAAATGTCGGATGCTGAGTTTGAGGTACTAGTCGAGAAACGTGTGAATGAAAGAATTGCTGCAGCCGAGGCAGCAAAAGCAGCAGCCGTGAATACAAACTCACGAAACGGATGTTCATACAAAACCTTTCAAGCATGCAAACCACAGACGTTTAGTGGAACTGAGGGACCAGTCGGTCTAACCCGATGGTTCGAAAAGATGGAGTCCATTTTTAAAATCAGTAATTGTGCGGACGGAGACAAGTCAAAGTATGCTTCGTGCACGTTGCAAGACGGTGCACTTACTTGGTGGAACAATTATGCTAAAGCAGAAGGAGTAGATACGGCATACGATATCTCTTGGGAAGAATTGAAAAAGATGCTAATCGAGGAGTACTGTCCTCGAAACAAGATCAGAAAAATGGAAACTGAATTACGTAATCTGAAGGTTGTAGGTGCGAATCTCACCAACTATGAAAAGCGTTTCATGGAACTAGCTTTGTTGTGTCCAGAATTGGTACCAAACAAGAAACGAAAGATAGAGATGTATATTGACGGTTTGTCAATCAATATCAAAGGAAATGTTACATCGTCCAAACCAAATACGATGCAGGAAGTCATGAGAATGGCACACCAACTCATGGACCAGATCACGGAGAGTTCGATTAAGGCACCAACTACCGAAGTCAAGACAACTGAAGGAAAAAGGAAATGGAAAGACCATAAGGACAAAATTTCTCACCCGAAGAGGCAAGAGACTTTTAAGGGCAAACAAGATGGGGCAATTGCTAGTCCAAACTACAAGGGACCCCATCCGTTCTGCAAAAGATGTTACACACATCACTCAGGTTATTGCTGAAATGTCCCGTTCTTATTGATTAAAAACGTTCCATATTAATTGATTTCGTTTCGAGGTTTTGACCTCTATATGAGACGTTTTTCAAAGACTGCATTCATTTTAAAACAAACCATAACCTTTATTTCATCAATAAAGGTTTAAAAAGCTTTACATAGATTATCAAATAATGATAATCTAAAATATCCTGTTTACACACGACCATTACATAATGGTTTACAATACAAATATGTTACAACAAAATAAGTTTCTTGAATGCAGTTTTTACACAATATCATACAAGCATGGACTCCAAATCTCGTCCTTATTTAAGTATGCGACAGCGGAAGCTCTTAATAATCACCTGAGAATAAACATGCTTAAAACGTCAACAAAAATGTTGGTGAGTTATAGGTTTAACCTATATATATCAAATCATAATAATAGACCACAAGATTTCATATTTCAATACACATCCCATACATAGAGATAAAAATCATTCATATGGTGAACACCTGGTAACCGACATTAACAAGATGCATATTTAAGAATATCCCCATCATTCCGGGACACCCTTCGGATATGATATAAATTTCGAAGTACTAAAGCATCCAGTACTTTTGATGGGGTTTGTTAGGCCCAATAGATCTATCTTTAGGATTCGCGTCAATTAGGGTGTCTGTTCCCTAATTCTTAGATTACCAGACTTAATAAAAAGGGGCATATTCGATTTTGATAATTCAACCATAGAATGTAGTTTCACGTACTTGTGTCTATTTTGTAAATCATTTATAAAACCTGCATGTATTCTCATCCCAAAAATATTAGATTTTAAAAGTGGGACTATAACTCACTTTCACAGATTTTTACTTCGTCGGGAAGTAAGACTTGGCCACTGGTTGATTCACGAACCTATAACAATATATACATATATATCAAAGTATGTTCAAAATATATTTACAACACTTTTAATATATTTTGATATTTTAAGTTTATTAAGTCAACTGTCCTCGTTAGTAACCTACAACTAGTTGTCCATAGTTAGATGTACAGAAATAAATCGATAAATATTATCTTGAATCAATCCACGACCCAGTGTATACGTATCTTAGTATTGATCACAACTCAAACTATATATATTTTGGAATCAACCTCAACCCTGTATAGCTAACTCCAACATTCACATATAGAGTGTCTATGGTTGTTCCGAAATATATATAGATGTGTCGACATGATAGGTCGAAACATTGTATACGTGTCTATGATATCTCAAGATTACATAATATACAACACAAGTTGATTAAGTTATGGTTGGAATAGATTTGTTACCAATTTTCGCGTAGCTAAAATGAGAAAAATTATCCAATCTTGTTTTACCCATAACTTCTTCATTTTAAATCCGTTTTGAGTGAATCAAATTGCTATGGTTTCATATTGAACTCTATTTTATGAATCTAAACAGAAAAAGTATAGGTTTATAGTCGGAAAAATAAGTTACAAGTCGTTTTTGTAAAGGTAGTCATTTCAGTCGAAAGAACGACGTCTAGATGGCCATTTTAGAAAACATACTTCCACTTTGAGTTTAACCATAATTTTTGGATATAGTTTCATGTTCATAATAAAAATCATTTTCTCAGAATAACAACTTTTAAATCAAAGTTTATCATAGTTTTTAATTAACTAACCCAAAACAGCCCGCGGTGTTACTACGACGGCGTAAATCCGGTTTTACGGTGTTTTTCGTGTTTCCAGGTTTTAAATCATTAAGTTAGCATATCATATAGATATAGAACATGTGTTTAGTTGATTTTAAAAGTCAAGTTAGAAGGATTAACTTTTGTTTGCGAACAAGTTTAGAATTAACTAAACTATGTTCTAGTGATTACAAGTTTAAACCTTCGAATAAGATAGCTTTATATGTATGAATTGAATGATGTTATGAACATCATTACTACCTTAAGTTCCTTGGATAAACCTACTGGAAAAGAGAAAAATGGATCTAGCTTCAACGGATCCTTGGATGGCTCGAAGTTCTTGAAGCAGAATCATGACACGAAAAAAAGTTCAAGTAAGATCATCACTTGAAATAAGATTGTTATAGTTATAGAAATTGAACCAAAGTTTGAATATGATTATTACCTTGTATTAGAATGATAACCTACTATAAGAAACAAAGATTTCTTGAGGTTGGATAATCACCTTACAAGATTGGAAGTGAGCTAGCAAACTTGAAAGTATTCTTGATTTTATGTAACTAGAACTTGTAGAATATATGAAGAACACTTAGAACTTGAAGATAGAACTTGAGAGAGATCAATTAGATGAAGAAAATTGAAGAATGAAAGTGTTTGTAGGTGTTTTTGGTCGTTGGTGTATGGATTAGATATAAAGGATATGTAATTTTGTTTTCATGTAAATAAGTCATGAATGATTACTCATATTTTTGTAATTTTATGAGATATTTCATGCTAGTTGCCAAATGATGGTTCCCACATGTGTTAGGTGACTCAGATGGGCTGCTAAGAGCTGATCATTGGAGTGTATATACCAATAGTACATACATCTAAAAGCTGTGTATTGTACGAGTACGAATACGGGTGCATACGAGTAGAATTGTTGATGAAACTGAACGAGGATGTAATTGTAAGCATTTTTGTTAAGTAGAAGTATTTTGATAAGTGTATTGAAGTCTTTCAAAAGTTTATGAATACATATTAAATCACTACATGTATATACATTTTAACTGAGTCGTTAAGTCATCGTTAGTCGTTACATGTAAATGTTGTTTTGAAACCTTTAGGTTAACGATCTTGTTGAATGTTGTTAACCCAATGTTTATTATAACAAATGAGATGTTAAATTGTTATATTATCATGATATTATGATATATAATATATCTTATTATGATGTATATACAGTTAAATGTCGTTACAACGATAATCATTACATATATGTCTCGTTTCGAAATCATTAAGTTAGTAGTCTTATTTTTACATATGTATTTCATTGTTTATACACTTAATAATATATTTACTTATCATTTAATATAATTAACCAAGTGTATCAATATCTTAATATGATTCATATGTACCTAGTAAGACGTTGTTATAACGATAATCGTTATATATATCGTTTTCGAGTTTCTTAAATTAATAGTCTCATTTTTATGTATATAACTCATTGTTAAAATACCTAATGAGATACATACTTATAATAAAAACATGTTAACTATATATATAACCATATATATGTCATCGTATAGTTTTTACAAGTTTTAACGTTCGTGAATCACCGGTCAACTTGGGTGGTCAATTGTCTATATGAAACATATTTCAATTAATCAAGTCTTAACAAGTTTGATTGCTTAACATGTTGGAAACATTTAATCATGTAAATATAAATCTCAATTAATATATATAAACATGGAAAAGTTCGGGTCACTACAGTACCTACCCGTTAAATAAATTTCATCCCGAAATTTTAAGCTGTTGAAGGTGTTGACGAATCTTCTGGAAATAGATGCGGGTATTTCTTCTTTATCTGATCTTCATGCTCCTAGGTGAACTCAGGTCCTCTACGAGCATTCCATCGAACCTTAACAATTGGTATCTTATTTTGCTTAAGTCTTTTAACCTCACGATCCATTATTTCGACGGGTTCTTCGATGAATTGAAGTTTTTCGTTGATTTGGATTTCATCTAATGAAATAGTGAGATCTTGTTTAGCAAAACATTTCTTCAAATTCGAGACGTGAAAAGTGTTATGTACAGCCGCGAGTTGTTGAGGTAACTCAAGTCGGTAAGCTACTGGTCCGACACGATCAATAATCTTGAATGGTCCAATATACCTTGGATTTGATTTCCCTCGTTTACCAAATCGAACAACGTCTTTCCAAGGTACAACTTTAAGCATGACCATCTCTCCAATTTCAAATTCTATATCTTTTCTTTTAATGTCAGCGTAGCTCTTTTGTCGACTTTGGGCGGTTTTCAACCGTTGTTGAATTTGGATGATCTTCTCGGTAGTTTCTTGTATAATCTCCGGACCCATAATCTGTCTATCCCCCACTTCACTCCAACAAATCGGAGACCTGCACTTTCTACCATAAAGTGCTTCAAACGGCGCCATCTCAATGCTTGAATGGTAGCTGTTGTTGTAGGAAAATTCTGCTAACGGTAGATGTCGATCCCAACTGTTTCCGAAATCAATAACACATGCTCGTAGCATATCTTCAAGCGTTTGTATCGTCCTTTCGCTCTGCCCATCAGTTTGTGGATGATAGGCAGTACTCATGTCTAGATGAGTTCCTAATGCTTGCTGTAATGTCTGCCAGAATCTTGAAATAAATCTGCCATCCCTATCAGAGATAATAGAGATTGGTATTCCATGTCTGGAGATGACTTCCTTCAAATACAGTCATGCTAACTTCTCCATCTTGTCATCTTCTCTTATTGGCAGGAAGTGTGCTGATTTGGTGAGACGATCAACTATTACCCAAATAGTATCAAAACCACTTGCAGTCCTTGGAAATTTAGTGATGAAATCTATGGTAATGTTTTCCCATTTCCATTCTGGGATTTCGGGTTGTTGAAGTAGACCTGATAGTTTCTGATGCTCAGCTTTGACCTTAGAACACGTCAAACATTCTCCTACATATTTAGCAACATCGGCTTTCATACCCGGCCACCAAAAATGTTTCTTGAGATCCTTGTACATCTTCCCCGTTCCAGGATATATTGAGTATCTGGTTTTATGAGCTTCTCTAAGTACCATTTCTCTCATATCTCCAAATTTTGGTACCCAAATCCTTTCAGCCCTATACCGGGTTCCATCTTCCCGAATATTAAGATGCTTCTCCGATCCTTTGGGTATTTCATCCTTTAAATTTCCCTCTTTTAAAACTCCTTGTTGCGCCTCCTTTATTTGAGTAGTAAGGTTATTATGAATCATTATATTCATAGATTTTACTCGAATGGGTTCTCTGTCCTTCCTGCTCAAGGCATCGGCTACCACATTTGCCTTCCCCGGGTGGTAACGAATCTCAAAGTCGTAATCATTCAATAATTCAATCCACCTACGCTGCCTCATATTCAGTTGTTTCTGATTAAATATGTGTTGAAGACTTTTGTGGTCGGTATATATAATACTTTTGACCCCATATAAGTAGTGTCTCCAGGTCTTTAATGCAAAAACAACCGCGCCTAATTCCAAATCATGCGTCGTATAATTTTGTTCGTGAATCTTCAATTGTCTTGACGCATAAGCAATCACCTTCGTTCGTTGCATTAATACACAACCGAGACCTTGCTTTGATGCGTCACAATAAATCACAAAATCATCATTCCCTTCAGGCAATGACAATATAGGTGCCGTAGTTAGCTTTTTCTTCAATAACTGAAACGCTTTCTCTTGTTCATCATTCCATTCAAATTTCTTCCCTTTATGCGTTAATGCAGTCAAGGGTTTTCCTATTCTGGAAAAGTCTTGGATGAACCTTCTGTAGTAACCAGCTAGTCCTAAAAACTGGCGTATGTGTTTCGGAGTTTTCGGGGTTTCCCACTTTTCAACAGTTTCTATCTTTGCCGGATCCACCTTAATACCTTCTTTGTTCACTATGTGACCGAGGAATTGAACTTCTTCCAACCAAAATGCACACTTTGAAAACTTAGCGTACAATTCTTCCTTCCTCAATACTTCTAACACCTTTCTCAAATGTTCACCGTGTTCTTGGTCATTCTTTGAGTAAATAAGTATGTCATCAATGAAAACAATGACAAACTTGTCAAGGTATGGTCCACACACTCGGTTCATAAGGTCCATGAACACAGCTGGTGCATTAGTTAAACCAAACGGCATGACCATAAACTCGTAATGACCGTAACGTGTTCTGAAAGCAGTCTTTGGAATATCATCTTCTTTCACCCGCATTTGATGATACCCGGAACGTAAGTCAATCTTTGAATAAACAGACGAGCCTTGTAGTTGATCAAATAAGTCGTCGATTCTCGGTAGTGGGTAGCGGTTCTTGATGGTAAGTTTGTTCAACTCTTGGTAGTCGATACACAACCTGAATGTACCATCTTTCTTCTTGACAAACAAAACAGGAGCTCCCCACGGTGATGTGCTTGGTCGAATGAAACCACGCTTTAAAAGTTCTTGTAATTGGCTTTGCAGTTCTTTCATCTCGATGGGTGCGAGTCTGTAAGGAGCACGAGCTATTGGTGCAGCTCCTGGTACAAGATCTATTTGAAATTCAACGGATCGATGTAGGGGTAATCCCGGTAATTCTTTCGAAAATACATCGGGAAATTCTTTTGCAATGGGAACATCATTGATGCTCTTTTCTTTAGTTTGTACTTTCTCGACGTGTGCTAGAACAGCATAGCAACCTTTTCTTATTAGTTTTTGTGCCTTCAAATTACTAATAAGATGTAGCTTCGTGTTGCCCTTTTCTCCGTACACCATTAAGGGTTTTCCTTTTTCTCGTATAATGCAAATTGCATTTTTGTAACAAACGATCTCTGCTTTCATTTCTTTCAACTAGTCCATACCAATTATCACATCAACTCCCTAACTCTACTGGTATCAAATCAATCTTAAATGTTTCGCTAACCAGTTTAATTTCTCGATTCCGACATATATTATCTGCTGAAATTAATTTACCATTTGCTAATTCGAGTAAAAATTTACTATCCAAAGGCGTCAATGGACAACTTAATTTAGCACAAAAATCTCTACTCATATAGCTTCTATCCGCACCCGAATCAAATAAAACGTAAGCAGATTTATTGTCAATAAGAAACGTACCCGTAACAAGCTCCGGGTCTTCCTGTGCCTCTGCCGCATTAATATTGAAAACTCTTCCGCGGCCTTGTCCATTCGTGTTCTCCTGGTTCGGGCAATTTCTAATAATGTGGCCCGGTTTTCCACATTTATAACAAACTACATTGGCATAACTTGCTCCGACACTACTTGCTCCGCCATTACTCATTCCGACACCATTTGTTCCTTTCGTTCTATTAACCCCTGGTCCGTAGACCTCACACTTCGCCGCGCTATGACCATTTCTTTTACACTTGTTGCAAAATTTGGTGCAGAACCCCGAGTGATACTTTTCACACCTTTGGCATAGCTGCTTCTGATTGTTGTTGTTGTTGCGGTTATTATTGTTGTTGGGATGATTATTGTAGTTGTTGTTGTTGTTGGGCCGTTTGTTGTAGTTGCGATTGATGTTGCGATTGTTGGGATAATTGTTGCGATTATTGTTGTAATTGCTATTGTTGTTGTATTGGTGATTCTTATCACCGTTTTCCCCCCACTTTCTTTTGACTTGCTTCACATTGGCCTCTTCAGCAGTCTGTTCTTTAATTCTTTCTTCAATCTGGTTCACTAGTTTGTGAGCCATTCTACATGCCTGTTGTATGGAGGCGGGCTCGTGTGAACTTATATCTTCTTGGATTCTTTCCGGTAATCCTTTCACAAACGCGTCGATCTTCTCTTCCTCATCTTCGAATGCTCTCGGACACAATAGGCACAATTCTGTGAATCGTCTTTCGTACGTGGTAATATCAAATCCTTGGGTTCGTAACCCTCTAAGTTCTGTCTTGAGCTTATTGACCTCGGTTCTGGGACGGTACTTCTCGTTCATCAAGTGCTTGAATGCTGACCACGGTAGTGCGTACGCATCGTCTTGTCCCACTTGCTCTAGATAGGTATTCCACCATGTTAACGCAGAACCTGTGAAGGTATGCGTAGCGTACTTCACTTTGTCCTCTTCAGTACACTTACTTATGGCAAACACCGATTCGACCTTCTCGGTCCACCGTTTCAATCTGGTTGGTCCTTAGGTTCCATCAAATTCCAAAGGTTTGCAGGCAGTGAATTCTTTGTAGGTGCATCCTACACGATTTCCTGTACTGCTAGATCCAAGGTTATTGTTAGTATGTAGCGCAGCCTGTACTGCAGCTATGTTTGAAGCTAGAAAAGTACGGAATTCCTCTTCATTCATATCCACGGTGTGTCGAGTAGTCGGTGCCATTTCCTTCAAAATAGTCAAATGGAACAAGTTAATCATACAGAATATTAAGAGTAGTTAATAGTATTTCGTAGCATAATATGAACTCATTTATAAAAATTTTTTCTTCATATTAGCGTTTTATAAGTTTAAATTCAGGTAGTACCTACCCGTTAAGTTCATACTTAGTAGCTAATATACAATTCAACTACTACAATTCTATATGAAAAACTGATTATAATAATATTACGCGTTCAAACTTTTACACAATATTTTACAAACTTACAATACCGCTTATTTTACATATAGCATGAAATATAGCACACAATAAATTTGATACAAGATGGTTGTGAAGATAATTCTAGCTAGTACACAAGTCGTTCAGCAAAGGCAATAAAGACACGTAATTCATACGTCCAGAAACAAGTCATGCATTCTGGTTTTACTAGGATTACTTCCCATCCTTGGTCTTGTGGAACATAACCGTTATGGCCGTTGATAAGACAGCGTGTTGTAACGTCGTCAAAGGGACGAGGGTTACGTAATGTCCAACAGTCCCGTAACAATCTAAAAACCTCATTTCTTACCCTAATTACCGACTCCGTCACTTGTAGGAACGTTTTGTTTAATAGTTGTAGCCCGATGTTCTTGTTCTCACTTTGGTGAGAGGTGAACCTTACTAATCCGTAAGCATAACATGCTTCATTATGTTGCATGTTAGCCGCTTTTTATAAATCACGAAGTCCAATATTCGGATATATTGAGTCAAAATAATTTCTTAACCCGTTGCGTAAAATAGCATTTGGGTTCCCCGCAATATATGCGTCAAAGTAAACACATCGTAACTTATGGGTTTCCCAATGTCATATCCCCCATCTTTCAAACGAAAGTCTCTTATAAATTAAGACATTCTTGGAACGTTCTTCGAATGTCTTACAAACTGATCTCGCCTTAAATAGTTATGCCGAGGAATTCTGACCGACTCTAGACAAGATTTCATCAATCATGTCTCCGGGTAGGTCTCTTAAGATATTGGGTTGTCTATCCATTTTGTGTTTTTAAACTGTAAAATAGACAAGAGTTAGATTCATAAAAAAATACTTATTAATACAAGCAATTTTTACATATATCATAAAGCATAAGCACACTATATTACATATATTACACCACACGAATACAACTATCTTATTCCGACTTGCTCGTTTCTTCTTCTTTGGTTTTGGTTCATTTTGCCAAGTTTCTAGGGATATATGATGTTCCCCTAATACTAACTGTCGTTTTCCACAACGGTTTAGAAAAACCTGGTGGTTTAGAGGTTCCCGGGTCATTGTTACAACTTAAGGACTTCGGGGGTTGACGATACATATAAAGTTCATCGGGGTTGGAATTAGATTTCTCTATTTTTATGCCCTTTCCCTTATTATTTTCTTTTGCCTTTTTAAATTCAGTTGGGGTAATTTCTATAACATCATCGGAATTCTCGTCGGAATCCGATTCATCGGAGAATTGGTAATCCTCCCAATATTTTGCTTCCTGGCGGAAACACCATTGACCATAATTAACCTTGGTCGGTTGGTTGAGGATTTTCTTTTACTTAACCATTTTATTATTTCCCCCACCGGTTCTATTTCTTCATCCGGTTCCGATTCTTCTTCCGGTTCCGATTCTTCTTCCGGTTCCAACTCTTCTTCCGGTTCCTCTTCGGTGCGAATCATTCCAATTTACATTTGACTCTCCATTATTATTAGGTGAGTCAATGGGACTTGTTCTAGAGGTAGACATCTATCACATAATATCAAACGCGTTAAGAGATTAATATATCACATAATATTCACATGTTAAAAATATATAGTTTCCAACAAAATTTGTTAAGCAATCATTTTTCAAGTAAACACGGTCGAAGTCCAGACTCACTAATGCATCCTAACAAACTCGATAAGACACACTAATGCAAAATTCTGGTTCTCTAAGACCAACGCTCGGATACCAACTGAAATGTCCCGTTCTTATTGATTAAAAACGTTCCATATTAATTGATTTCGTTGCGAGGTTTTGACCTCTATATGAGACGTTTTTCAAAGACTGCATTCATTTTAAAACAAACCATAACCTTTATTTCATCAATAAAGGTTTAAAAAGCTTTACATAGATTATCAAATAATGATAATCTAAAATATCCTGTTTACACACGACCATTACATAATGGTTTACAATACAAATATGTTACAACAAAATAAGTTTCTTGAATGCAGTTTTTACACAATATCATACAAGCATGGACTCCAAATCTCGTCCTTATTTAAGTATGCGACAGCGGAAGCTCTTAATAATCACCTGAGAATAAACATGCTTAAAACGTCAACAAAAATGTTGGTGAGTTATAGGTTTAACCTATATATATCAAATCATAATAATAGACCACAAGATTTCATATTTCAATACACATCCCATACATAGAGATAAAAATCATTCATATGGTGAACACCTGGTAACCGACATTAACAAGATGCATATTTAAGAATATCCCCATTATTCCGGGACACCCTTCGGATATGATATAAATTTCGAAGTACTAAAGCATCCAGTACTTTGGATGGGGTTTGTTAGGCCCAATAGATCTATCTTTAGGATTCGCATCAATTAGGGTGTCTGTTCCCTAATTCTTAGATTACCAGACTTAATAAAAAGGGGCATATTCGATTTTGATAATTCAACCATAGAATGTAGTTTCACGTACTTGTGTCTATTTTGTAAATCATTTATAAAACCTGCATGTATTCTCATCCCAAAAATATTAGATTTTAAAAGTGGGACTATAACTCACTTTCACAGATTTTTACTTCGTCGGGAAGTAAGACTTGGCCACTGGTTGATTCACGAACCTATAACAATATATACATATATATCAAAGTATGTTCAAAATATATTTACAACACTTTTAATATATTTTGATATTTTAAGTTTATTAAGTCAGCTGTCCTCGTTAGTAACCTACAACTAGTTGTCCATAGTTAGATGTACAGAAATAAATCGATAAATATTATCTTGAATCAATCTACGACCCAGTGTATACGTATTAAAGGACCCGTTCATATACATTATAAATGATTCACAATAGTTGATTACATCGTTAGGTATTTGACCTCTATATGATACATTTTACAAACATTGCATTCGTTTTTAAAAGACAAACTTTCTTTACAACGAAAGTTGACGGCATGCACACCATTTCATAATACATCCAACTATAATTGGCTTAATAATAATCTTGATGAACCCAATGACTCGAATGCAACGTCTTTCAAAATATGCCATGAATGACTCCAAGTAATATCCTTAAAATGAGCTAATGCACAGCGGAAGATTTCTTTAATACTTGAGAATAAACATGCTTTAAAGTGTCAACCAAAAGGTTGGTGAGTTCATTAGTTTATCATAATCCATCATTTCTGTAATAGTAATAGACCACAAGATTTCAGTTTCTATAAATATCCGTACACTCGCAAGTGTATAAAAGTATTCTATAAGTTGTAGGCACCCGGTAACAAGCCTTAACGTTCATGTTTTACCCTCTAAAGTACACCAGATCAGGTGTGTTTAAAATAACCTCGAAGTACTAAAGCATCCCATAGTCAGGATGGGGTTTGTCAGGCCCAATAGATCTATCTTTAGGATTCGCGCCTACCGTACAAAGACAAGTAGTTTAATGTTACCAAGCTAAGGGTATATTTCTGGTTTAAACCCACGTAGAATTAGTTTTAGTACTTGTGCCTATTTCGTAAAACATTTATAAAACAGCGCATGTATTCTCAGCCCAAAAATATATTGCAAAAGCAAATAAAAAGGGAGCAAATGAAACTCACAATACTGTATTTCGTAGCAATTATGTATATGACGGCACTGAACAAATGCAGAGTTTGTCTCGGATTCACGAACGTATCAATATTGTGATTCAATATTGCAGGAAAGTACGTAGACGCAACGAAAATGATAAACGTTAGGTTGACCTCACGAGCAATACCCTCTATCAATACCCATAACCTTCATAGCTATAACCCATAATTTTCTTAGCTCTATCTCATTTGAAAACTTATTTTGAAATCGTCTGAATATAACTCCGTCGTAGTATTTTATGTATACTAATTATATCTTGAAATAATACTAAGTAAATATATATATATATATATGTAATTCGATTGAGAGAGTTTAGAGAAATATATTTTCAAGTTTCCATGAAATAATGAAACTTATTGAATTCTATTTATAATAGATTTTTGAATTATTAAAGTGAATTATTAAAGTATGAATTATTAAAGTGAATTATTAAAGTATGAATTATTAAAGTGAATTATTAAAGTTTGAATTATTAAAGTGAATTATTAAAGTATGAATTATTAAAGTGAATTATTAAAGTATGAATTATTAAAGTGAATTATTAAAGTATGAATTATTAAAGTATAATTATTAAAGTGAATTATTAAAGTTAAAGTTAAAGTATAGTAAAAGTATAAAAACTATGTATGTATAATACGCGTATAAATATATATATAATATTAATTTAAATCGTTATATATATTTAATGAAATAAAATATAAATATTGTTATATTTATTATACTGGTTAAGTAATGAGTTATCAAAAGTGATTCTAGATATTTATAAAAGTTATATACGTTTTAATAATAAAGTTCTTTTTAAACTGAAAACGTATTTGTACGTTTGAAAATAGATTAATAGAATATTATGGAAACCAATTCTCCACTAACTTTTGTCTAACTTTCGTAAATGACACTTTTTGTTTTTATTTATAAATAGCGTTACAAATTATTCTGAATATCGTTAAGAGGAATAGATTTTCTCAAATCATAGTGGACCTCTCAACAGAGACTTGTAATCATAATTTAATGTTTCTGATAATTCAATCATTTAATATATTTTTTTTTAATTTCGTCGAAAATCATATTGAAACAAATACGTTCGTGTAAAGTATTATACGTTTAATACTTTATTAATATTCTCAAGTTATAATATATATATACATATACATATCTATTTATATATAACGGTTCGTGAATCGTCGGAATTTGGTCGAGGTTATAATGAATGTATGAACACAGTTTAAAATTCTTGAGATTTAACTTAACAAACTTTGCTTATCATGTCGGAATAATATAAAGATTAAAGTTTAAATTTGGTCAGAAATTTCCGGGTCGTCACAGTACCTACCCGTTAAAGAAATTTCGTCCCCGAAATTTGATAGAGGTCGTCATGACTAACAATGAGAATGTTATTATAACGATTATAGAGTTTTATCATGTTCAAGAAGAATGGATAAAATAATTCAATTACTCGAAGCGTGTGAGTGAAGTTATCGTAAATGAATGAAATAAGATAATAGTGATTCGTCGTATCTTTTGACGTCATCACGATTGATCTCCGAAAAGAAAATCTTTGTAATCTATATTGGATTTGATTATTCGGCGATTAAGGAAATTATGATCCTCTTCGAATTAATGCGATAATCCATTTTGATTTCTCTGTCGGATTTTTCACTATAAATCCACCTCATTTGTTTTCTTACAACTCACACCTTCTCAACTCATATTTTAAAGTATTTGTCAATATGCTTCATCCAGTGCTGATTCTTGATATACTCCTCACTTTCATATCTGTCGCTCTTCTTTTTCATCTGCCTCCGGAAGAATCTATTTACTTCTACTATACTCTTGGCTTTATAGTGTTTTTAGTTATCTCGTGTCTTTATATTGCTATATGCATTAATATATACGGTTTGTGATTTCTGGGTTGTTGTTGGGTTTTATATCTTCCCTTATATTTCAAAGTCCTTGCTTCTTCTATAATCATTGTCATTCACAGTTAATGCTCTCTTCTATTTGCTATGATTTATACTCCCATTTCTAGTTCGGAGCTTTGTCCTTTCATTTCTTCTTCTTGCGATTAAGCACCGCTTGTAATAGTCCAGAATTCGCAGATATAAATTTCGGAATGAACATTTTTATTGTTCTAGGAAGGAAATTGTAATGGCACGATCTTGACTTGTCAAATTACCAGAATACCTCGGAAAAGGCCGAATCATCAAGAAATATTTTCTTGATATTTAGAGATCAAAGAGAATACAAGAGTCGTGTAACATAGCACATGATGACGTTATGATCTGTGAATCATCATGTTCCATTTAGAAACTCAGCATGAATTACTGTAATATAATCACGTTGATCAAGTGTAATTATATTATACTAACTCATGCTTCAGCTCCCAACACTTCTTCAACAATATTCCTATTTTAAATTCAAATTTTTTTTTAGAATTTAGAAACTAACACAGTTTCTTTTTATGTTGTAACGCAGATATTGCGAAGAGATAAAAGATTTTGGATAAGAATAGTTGTGAAAATATCTTCAGGAATATCGAAGATATTATAATAAAAGATACGATAATATGGATGATGAAAAAGATTTGTCTGTGAAGGTTTAGAATAAGAAGTAAGGTGTTTGCTAACGATTTCAGTAGATACTGAATCATTTGGATCCTTTGAAGGCAGGTTTAGTCTTTGTGATTTGTCCACAGCCTCCTTCATGGTCTGCTCAATCCGTTTTCCATTTTCAAACCTTCTCTTTTTCTCAGCTTTACCACCATACTATTCTTTATCATCAAACTTTTGACTGTTAAAGTCGTTTACAGTTTTTGCTACTTCATCAGCATTTTTCCAATTTCGGAGAACTAGTTCATATTTTGGGATGTTTTTCAGAAAATTCACATTCGAAGTATGTAAGTCTAGGAGATAGACGTTATATGTATAACTTTTGACGTAAAATTGTCGCGAAATTCAAAATACTGATTACTAATTCCCAGTAGTTGGTGTGACAATTATTGTTACAGGATGTAGGTGAGTACATGATGGGGTTTTAATGAATAAGTATAGTGGCTTTTCGGAGAGGCTTAAGTCGAAGGTTAATGAAGTTGTTGATAAGTTTACTGCTAATGTGGCGAGATATGAAAGGTTCCCCAGTAACAATGATGAACGGGTAATTGTTAAAATAAGGTTTATTCGTATAAACAAATGAAGGTGATTTGCTGGAGCTGTGACAAAACTGTCTATTTTGGAAAGAGAATGAAAAATTATATTTGGTAATAAATATCAAAGGATCTGACACGGATACGTGTTAAACTATAACTTTGGTTTCAAGAGCTTTTCAGATGCATGACAGTGGGTAATATGTAGTTGGATCATCATCTCGCATGTCTTTAGGAATTTTGAAGTGTTTGAACACATATTGTAATTGTTAATATACATATGATGTTCTAAGATTTTGAATGATACAAATATTTTTGTGAGTTCCATGAATAGAAATGAGGTTCTAGGACAGTTTTGAAGTCAAAGTATAGTTTTGAAAGATGTAGGAATCTAAGAGTGATGATTTCGGTTATATCTTGAATCGAATTATGAGATTTCAAAATCTGAATATGTAATTAGATTTTGAATGAGTATGGTTGTTTTGATTTCTATAAAAGAATGTATATTGTTGTGAAAGTAGGGAGTATAATGGATGATTTGCTGAATCAGATTCGAAGAATGTAACATATTAATTGTGAATTTATATATCTCTCGGGTATTACCTACCCGTTAAAAAAATTTCACAATTAATATTTTGTACAAAAGAATTTTATTACAGTCTTTATGAAAATATATATGTGTATATTTCTTCAGATGTAATATTGATTTAAAGAGTTAATATTAAATTAAACTCATTTGATTTATGGTTAAGGCTAGGATAGATAATTTCTAAACTTTAGAAATTACATAATCGCCGTAGAATGTTTCTCCAATGAAGTTATGAATCAATACTTCATCGTTGTGGTATTCCTTGGTATCTACATGGCGTATGACGTCGATGCTCGTGGGACAGATTGTGAAGTTGAGGTTTGCGATGCGGTTGTTGTTGGTGGTGGTAATGGTACTGTTGATGTTGTTGATGGTGGTACTGGTTATGCTGCTGGTGCTGCTGCTGGTGTTTGTAACCTTTGCACCATATTCTCCAAAGCCACTACCCGAGCGCGAAGCTCGTTGACTTCTTCTATTACACCGGGGTGATTGTCGGTTCGGACGAGCGGATAAATAAGATCTAGAATTTGGTGTAGTATATAATCATGACGAGATACTCTGGAAATGAGAGAGAAAATGGTGTTTCGGACAGTTTCGCCGGTAAGTGCTTCAGGTTCATTGCCAAGAGGGCAATGTGGTGGATGAAAGGGATCACCTTCTTCTTGTCTCCAATGGTTAAGTAGATTACGAACCCATCCCCAATTCATCCAGAATAGATGATGGCTAATTGGTTGATCCATTCCGGTCACGCTGCTTTCGGAGCTCATGTGGAAATCCATATCGGCATAGCTGTCGGAATCCGAGGAACTCGAACTGGTTGAGGGATCCATCTTGTATGATCAGGGAAAGAATTTTTGGTATGAAATAGATTGTAGAATTTAGATTTGGTATTCTTTAATACATAATTTATATATGTATATATAATACCAAAATCCCATAAATTACGGAGGAATCTTTGAAAGATGTCAGTCAAAGTTCACAGTAACAGATATGCTAAGATAAGAATTCGTCTATACACTATTATGCAATAAATGTAGGAAAACGCGTCTAGACTTAAGAATGATAAGCAGGTAATTTCCTAAGGATGGTAAGTAGATGATTTCCGACTAAAAATGATAAGCAAAACTTTTGACATGCAGACACGGTCGAAGTCCAGACTCACTAATGCTTCTTAACAACTATCAGTTAGACACACTAATGCAAGACCTGGTTCGCTAAGACCACCGCTCTGATACCAACTGAAAGGACCCGTTCATATACATTATAAACGATTCACAATAGTTGATTACATCGCGAGGTATTTGACCTCTATATGATACATGTTACAAACATTGCATTCGTTTTTAAAAGACAAACTTTCTTTACAATGAAAGTTGACGGCATGCACACCATTTCATAATACATCCAACTATAATTGGCTTAATAATAATCTTGATGAACCCAATGACTCGAATGCAACGTCTTTCAAAATATGCCATGAATGACTCCAAGTAATATCCTTAAAATGAGCTAATGCACTGCGGAAGATTTCTTTAATACTTGAGAATAAACATGCTTTAAAGTGTCAACCAAAAGGTTGGTGAGTTCATTAGTTTATCATAATCCATCATTTCCGTAATAGTAATAGACCACAAGATTTCAGTTTCTATAAATATTCGTACACTCGCAAGTGTATAAAAGTATTCTATAAGTTGTAGGCACCCGGTAACAAGCCTTAACGTTCATGTTTTACCCTCTAAACTACACCAGATCAGGTGTGTTTAAAATAACCTCGAAGTACTAAAGCATCCCATAGTCAGGATGGGGTTTGTCAGGCCCAATAGATCTATCTTTAGGATTCGCGCCTACCGTACATAGACAAGTAGTTTAATGTTACCAAGCTAAGGGTATATTTCTGGTTTAAACCCACGTAGAATTAGTTTTAGTACTTGTGCCTATTTCATAAAACATTTATAAAACAGCGCATGTATTCTCAGCCCAAAAATATATTGCAAAAGCAAATAAAAAGGGAG
Organism: Rutidosis leptorrhynchoides; assembly: GCF_046630445.1. Classification (NCBI taxonomy): domain Eukaryota; kingdom Viridiplantae; phylum Streptophyta; class Magnoliopsida; order Asterales; family Asteraceae; genus Rutidosis; species Rutidosis leptorrhynchoides. The sequence continues at coordinate 543,223,419 of NC_092334.1, forward strand.
CAAATGAAACTCACAATACTGTATTTCGTAGCAATTATGTATATGACGGCACTGAACAAGTGCAGGGTTTGTCTCGGATTCACGAACGTATCAATATTGTGATTCAATATTGCAGGAAAGTATGTAGATGCAACGAAAATGATAAACGTTAGGTTGACCTCACGAGCAATACCCTCGATCAATACCCATAACCTTCATAGCTATAACCCATAATTTCCTTAGCTCTATCTCATTTGAAAACTTATTTTGAAATCGTCTGAATATAACTCCGTCGTAGTATTTTATGTATACTAATTATATCTTGAAATAATACTAAGTAAATATATATATATATGTAATTCGATTGAGAGAGTTTAGAGAAATATATTTTCAAGTTTCTATGAAATAATGAAACTTATTGAATTCTATTTATAATAGATTTTTGAATTATTAAAGTGAATTATTAAAGTATGAATTATTAAAGTGAATTATTAAAGTATGAATTATTAAATTGAATTATTAAAGTTTGAATTATTAAAGTGAATTATTAAAGTATGAATTATTAAAGTGAATTATTAAAGTATGAATTATTAAAGTGAATTATTAAAGTATGAATTATTAAAGTGAATTATTAAAGTATGAATTATTAAAGTGAATTATTAAAGTTAAAGTTAAAGTATAGTAAAAGTATAAAAACTATGTATGTATAATACGCGTATAAATATATATATAATATTAATTTAAATCGTTATATATATTTAATGAAATAAAATATAAATATCGTTATATTTATTATACTGGTTAAGTAATGAGTTATCAAAAGTGATTCTATATATTTATAAAAGTTATATACGTTTTAATAATAAAGTTCTTTTTAAACTGAAAACGTATTTGTACTTTTGAAAATAGATTAATAGAATATTATGGAAACCAATTCTCCACTAACTTTTGTCTAACTTTCGTAAATGACACTTTTTGTTTTTATTTATAAATAGCGTTACAAATTATTCTGAATATCGTTAAGAGGAATAGATTTTCTCAAATCATAGTGGACCTCTCAACAGAGACTTGTAATCATAATTTAATGTTTCTGATAATTCAATCATTTAATATATTTTTTTTTAATTTCGTCGAAAATCATATTGAAACAAATACGTTCGTGTAAAGTATTATACGTTTAATACTTTATTAATATTCTCAAGTTATAATATATATATACATATACATATCTATTTATATATAACGGTTCGTGAATCGTCGGAATTTGGTCGAGGTTATAATGAATGTATGAACACAGTTTAAAATTCTTGAGATTTAACTTAACAAACTTTGCTTATCATGTCGGAATAATATAAAGATTAAAGTTTAAATTTGGTCAGAAATTTCCGGGTCGTCACAGTACCTACCCGTTAAAGAAATTTCGTCCCCGAAATTTGATAGAGGTCGTCATGACTAACAATGAGAATGTTATTATAACGATTATAGAGTTTTATCATGTTCAAGAAGAATGGATAAAATAATTCGATTACTCGAAGCGTGTGAGTGAAGTTATCGTAAATGAATGAAATAAGATAATAGTGATTCGTCGTATCTTTTGACGTCATCACGATTGATCTCCGAAAAGAAAATCTTTGTAATCTATATTGGATTTGATTATTCGACGATTAAGGAAATTATGATCCTCTTCGAATTAATGCGATAATCCATTTTCATTTCTCTGTCGGATTTTTCACTATAAATCCACCTCATTTGTTTTCTTACAACTCACACCTTCTCAACTCATATTTTAAAGTATTTGTCAATATGCTTCATCCAGTGCTGATTCTTGATATACTCCTCACTTTCATATCTGTCGCTCTTCTTTTTCATCTGCCTCCGGAAGAATCTATTTACTTCTACTATACTCTTGGCTTTATAGTGTTTTTAGTTCTCTCGTGTCTTTATATTGCTATATGCATTAATATATACAGTTTGTGATTTCTGGGTTGTTGTTGGGTTTTATATCTTCCCTTATATTTCAAAGTCCTTGCTTCTTCTATAATCATTGTCATTCACAGTTAATGCTCTCTTCTATTTGCTATGATTTATACTCCCATTTCTAGTTCGGAGCTTTGTCCTTTCATTTCTTCTTCTTGCGATTAAGCACTGCTTGTAATAGTCCAGAATTCGCAGATATAAATTTCGGAATGAACATTGTTATTGTTCTAGGAAGGAAATTGTAATGGCACGATCTTGACTTGTCAAATTACCAGAATACCTCGGAAAAGGCCGAATCATCAAGAAATATTTTCTTGATATTTAGAGATCAAAGAGAATACAAGAGTCGTGTAACATAGCACATGATGACGTTATGATCTGTGAATCATCATGTTCCATTTAGAAACTCAGCATGAATTACTGTAATATAATCACGTTGATCAAGTGTAATTATATTATACTAACTCATGCTTCAGCTCCCAACACTTCTTCAAGAATATTCCTATTTTAAATTCAATTTTTTTTTTTAGAATTTAGAAACTAACACAGTTTCTTTTTATGTTGTAACGCAGATATTGCGAAGAGATAAAAGATTTCGGATAAGAATAGTTGTGAAAATATCTTCAGGAATATCGAAGATATTATAATAAAAGATACGATAATATGGATGATGAAGAAGATTTGTCTGTGAAGGTTTAGAATAAGAAGTAAGGTGTTTGCTAACGATTTCAGTCGATACTGAATCATTTGGATCCTTTGAAGGCAGGTTTAGTCTTTGTGATTTGTCCACAGCCTCCTTCATGGTCTGCTCAATCCGTTTTCCAGTTTCAAACCTTCTCTTTTTCTCAGCTTTACCACCATACTATTCTTTATCATCAAACTTTTGACTGTTAAAGTCGTTTACAGTTTTTGCTACTTCATCAGCATTTTTCCAATTTCGGAGAACTAGTTCATATTTTGGGATGTTTTTCAGAAAATTCACATTCGAAGTATGTAAGTCTAGGAGATAGACGTTATATGTATAACTTTTGACGTAAAATTGTCGCGAAATTCAAAATACTGATTACTAATTCCCAGTAGTTGGTGTGACAATTATTGTTACAGGATGTAGGTGAGTACATGATGGGGTTTTAATGAATAAGTATAGTGGCTTTTCGGAGAGGCTTAAGTCGAAGGTTAATGAAGTTGTTGATAAGTTTACTGCTAATGTGGCAAGATATGAAAGGTTCCCCAGTAACAATGATGAAGGGGTAATTGTTAAAATAAGGTTTATTCGTATAAACAAATGAAGGTGATTTGCTGGAGCTGTGACAAAACTGTCTATTTTGGAAAGAGAATGAAAAATTATATTTGGTAATAAATATCAAAGGATCTGACACGGATACGTGTTAAACTATAACTTTGGTTTCAAGAGCTTTTCAGATGCATGACAGTGGGTAATATGTAGTTGGATCATCATCTCGCATGTCTTTAGGAATTTTGAAGTGTTTGAACACATATTGTAATTGTTAATATACATATGATGTTCTAAGATTTTGAATGATACAAATATTTTTGTGAGTTCCATGAATAGAAATGAGGTTCTAGGACAGTTTTGAAGTCAAAGTATAGTTTTGAAAGATGTAGGAATCTAAGAGTGATGATTTCGGTTATATCTTGAATCGAATTATGAGATTTCAAAATCTGAATATGTAATTAGATTTTGAATGAGTATGGTTGTTTTGATTTCTATAAAAGAATGTATATTGTTGTGAAAGTAGGGAGTATAATGGATGATTTGCTGAATCAGATTCGAAGAATGTAACATATTAATTGTGAATTTATATATCTCTCGGGTATTACCTACCCGTTAAAAAAATTTCACAATTAATATTTTGTACAAAAGAATTTTATTACAGTCTTTATGAAAATATATATGTGTATATTTCTTCAGATGTAATATTGATTTAAAGAGTTAATATTAAATTAAACTCATTTGATTTATGGTTAAGGCTAAGATAGATAATTTCTAAACTTTAGAAATTACATAATCGCCGTAGAATGTTTCTCCAATGAAGTTATGAATCAATACTTCATCGTTGTGGTATTCCTTGGTATCTACATGGCGTATGACGTCAATGCTCGTGGGACAGATTGTGAAGTTGAGGTTTGCGATGCGGTTGTTGTTGGTGGTGGTAATGGTACTGTTGATGTTGTTGATGGTGGTACTGGTTATGCTGCTGGTGCTGCTGCTGGTGTTTGTAACCTTTGCACCATATTCTCCAAAGCCACTACCCGAGCGCGAAGCTCGTTGACTTCTTCTATTACACCGGGGTGATTGTCGGTTCGGACGAGCGGATAAATAAGATCTAGAATTTGGTGTAGTATATAATCATGACGAGATACTCTGGAAATGAGAGAGAAAATGGTGTTTCGGACAGGTTCGCCGGTAAGTGCTTCAGGTTCATTGCCAAGAGGGCAATGTTGAAAGGACCCGTCCTAATCCATCTGGACGAAGTCACCAACATCTGGTTCCATTGCGATGATCGACTCTAAATATTGTCTTTAAAATGAGCAAATGCACAGCGGAATGTTTCTTTCATACCTGAGAATATACATGCTTTCAAGTGTCAACCAAAAGGTTGGTGAGTTCATAAGTTTATCATAAAACAATAAAATTCATCATTTTAATAGACCACAAGATTTCATATTTCCAATCCTCATAAACATACGTCCCATGCATAGAGACAAAAATATCATTCATATGGATTGAACACCTGGTAACCGACATTAACTAGATGCATATAAGAATATCCCCGTCATTCCGGGATCCTCCTTCGGACATGATATAAATTTCGAAGTACTAAAGCATCTGGTACTTTGGATGGGGCTTGTTGGGCCCGATAGATCTATCTTTAGAGTTCGCGTCAATTAGGGTGTCTGTTCCCTAATTCTTAGATTACCAGACTTAATAAAAAGAGGCATATTCGATTTCGATAATTCAACCATATAATGTAGTTTCGATCACTTGTGTCTATTTCGTAAAGCATTTATAAAAGCAGCGCATGTATTCTCAGTCCCAAAAATATATATTGCAAAAGCATTTAAAAAGGGAGCAAATGAAACTCACGCATATAAATATTGTAAAACAGTTATTAAAACATTGCATGTATTCTCAGCCCAAAAAAATGTAATGAGTAAAAGGGAGCAAATGAAACTCACGCATATAAATATTGTAAAACAGTTAATGAAGCATTTGCATGTATTCTCAGCCCAAAAACATAAAGAGTAAAAGGGGCAAATGAAACTCACGCATATAAATATTGTAAAATAGTTAATAAAGCATTTGCATGTATTCTCAGCCCAAAAATGTATATAAAAAGGGAATAATGAAACTCACGCATATAAATATTGTAAAATAGTTAATAAAGCATTTGCATGTATTCTCAGCCCAAAAATGTATATAAAAAGGGAATAATGAAACTCACGCATATAAATATTGTAAAATAGTTAATAAAGCATTTGCATGTATTCTCAGCCCAAAAATGTATATAAAAAGGGAATAATGAAACTCACGCATATAAATATTGTAAAATAGTTAATAAAGCATTTGCATGTATTCTCAGCCCAAAAATGTATATAAAAAGGGAATAATGAAACTCACGCATATAAATATTGTAAAATAGTTAATAAAGCATTTGCATGTATTCTCAGCCCAAAAATGTATATAAAAAAGGAATAATGAAACTCACGCATATAAATATTGTAAAATAGTTAATAAAGCATTTGCATGTATTCTCAGCCCAAAAATGTATATAAAAAGGGAATAATGAAACTCACCTAATGTATTTTGTAGTAAAAATACGTATGACGTCATTGAACAAATTTAGGGTTGGCCTCGGATTCACGAACCTATATCAATTGTATATATATTAAAACATGTTCCATTTGATCAACTAAGTTTACTTATATTTTATAATTTATTAAAGTTAATATCTTTATATATAGTTATACTTGTAATAAATATACGATATATATATAATTTAATTAATGTTATATCAATAATAATATATTAGTTTGTATATAAAAAAAAACATATTACTATGTAATATTAGTTTACTTGTAATATATTTTCATATAGATATCATTCCTTTGTTAAAATAATACTAAAATAATAATAGTTTTGAAGAAAAAAATATAATAATAAGGATTAAAAATAATAATAATGTTAATAATAATAATAATAATGTTAAAAGTAATAATAATGATAATGATATAATAAAATGAGAATTGTAATAATAATAATTTTAATAAAAATGAAAATTTTAATATGATAATCTATTTAATCATGACTTACTTAAAATTATATTCATAACCGTATCTTTATATTATCTTAATCATAAATATCTCATAATCCTATTAAATACTTAATTCATAATCTTTATATCATTATAATTATAGTTATATCTCTAAATATTTTTATTATGATTCTAATAATAATAATAATAATAATAATAATAATAATAATAATAATAATAATAATAATAATAATAATAATAATAATAATAATAATAAAGAAAGATTTATACCCTTAAAAGAGATCAAGTGGGATCCATTGTAAAAAAAAATATATTCACGATACTTCATACGTCTGGGACCATCTTAATTGACTTTATCACATCCATTCCTTTTATCATCATCGATTTTCATCATCGATTTTAAAAAAAATATCACCTTCAACTTTGATAACATGTATCATGACTAACATCACTTCTTTATTTTCATTACAGCGAAAGATAAATAAATAACTAAATGGCAGTAGCAACATGGTTGAAGGTGGTGATTGTTTAAGGTTGTTTCTTGGCCAAAAAGAGAAAGAAAAAAAAAACTAATAGTGGGTGCAATCGAGCAAACATAACAGTAGTCTGCTCCTCATTATAAAGGTTGCCGGTGTCCACTGTTTATCATCATTACCATCGTCTTTCATCATCACGGAAAAGAAGAAGAAAATAAATAAACAAATAACGGGTATGGTGGTGTTTCACGAATGGGAGTGAAGGTGGCGGTTTTAGCAACAAAACATATAGTAGCAATAATCCGTTAGTTTGGTGATGGGTTTTGGGTTGGTTACGAATCACGACATAAAATAGAATAGCACGGGACGGTTTGGTTAGAAGAATAAGGTGGTGGTTCATGACGACGGTCACGATGGTGGTTGTGGGTTTACGAAGAAGAAGATGGAGAAAGGTGGTGGCGATGGGTGATGATTTAAAGTGGTGTTTCGGTGGTGGTGTAGTTGCAAACGGTGATCAGATGGAGATGGTGGTGGTGACTCTCGGTGGTGATGTTCAAGAGAGAGATGTTGATGGTGGTTTTGAGATGATTCACGATGGTTTAAGTGGGTTTGAACTAGTTGAAGGATAATGGTGATATAATGGCAGTTTGGTGGTGGTTTACGGTGGGAGGTGGTATGTGATTCTTCCTCATCTCTCGATATATATAGAGATATATATACTATATAATACATACCATAATATATATAAATATAAATATTTAATATTAATATTAATATTAATAATAATATTAATAATAATATAATAACAATAATTCAAAACTTCCACTTGCAGATGAGAATGAAAACTAAAGTCAGTACACAATTAATTTAGCCAATTAGTGAAAAGCATCTAACATGGATATACAGTAAATTTCTACTTTACTTATTAATTAATCAATTAAGAAAAGAAGAAAAAAACGTGTAATATGTTATAATATGTTAGCCGCCATTTACCATTCTTTTCACGGACTGAATTTTGTGATCCGTTGTTAAATCAGTAACGGATAAAAGTTCACCGAAAAATCCCAAATTTTTAAATTAACTATATTTATTTATTTTGGTCATTATGGTATAAAATTCGATCATTAACTATTAAATAAAAATTACATCAACTGTCCCTCTCAATTTTGGGTAAAATATAAAAATTATTAAAATTTAATAACTAGATCCTAAATACATTTTTAGTAAGCCTAAAATTTATAGAACTCATTTTTGGATCACAATTTATTTTAAAATCATATAAGTTCATTTATAACTTGTTTATTATCAATCGAATGATATTTGAGTGTTACTATCATTTTCCAAATAAATTCGAAACTATACATATATATATATTCAATACACTTTATTTATATATATAGATATTTTTTTTAAAAACTTTTTATTTTACTCTAAATAAATAAATTTTAGTAACAACAACATTTAAAATTATAATTCCAATTATTATTTATATATATATACACATATCAAGTTACAATTAATTGTTCGTGAATCGTCGGAATGATCGAAGGTCAATTGAATATATGAAACAGTTCAAAATTTTTGAGACTTAACATTACATACTTTGCTTATCGTGTCGAAACCATCTAGAGATTAAGTTTAAATTTGATCGAAAATTTCCGGGTCGTCACAGTACCTACCCGTTAAAGAAATTTCGTCCCGAAATTTGATCGAGATCATCATGGCTAACAATAAGAATGTTTTCCTGACGAATATGAGTTGATAAATAGAGTTTTACCACTATTGAGTAATATAGATAAAACAATTCGATTACTCGAAGAATATAGGTGAAGCTATTACAGAAGTGTGAAATGAGGTAATAAAGTTTCGTCTTATCATCTGACGAAGTCAAGGTTGATTTCCGGGATTCAAGGAAATTAAAGAAAAATCTTCGAAATCTTTATAAGATTCGATTCTTCAGAAATTAAGAAAATTAGGATCCTCTTTGATTAAATGGGTCAATCTGCTTCGATTGCTATGTCTGATATTTCCATTATAAATTAAACCCTCCTTTCTATTATTTTCATCACTCCTATACTTTCTTTCTTAATTCTTACTTCTAAAAGATTGTGAAAATGCTTCATCCAGTTCTAATCCTTGATATTTTCCTAATTATCATTTCTGTCATCCTTCTTTTTAATCTTCCACCAGAAGAATCTGTTTACTTCTACTATTACCTTGGGGTGATACTATTCTTAATTATACCGTGTCTTTATATTGCTATTCGTATTAATATCTACAGTTTGTAATCTCCGTGTTGTTATTGGACTTTATATTTTCTCTTATATTTTGGAGCTCTTTGCCTTTTTATTCTCTTCTCGACCTCTAGTAATGCGAGTAATGGTCCAGAATTCGTAAGTATGGAGTTTCGAATGAATTTGGTGTTCTAAAGAAAAAAAAAACGTAAGAGTACGAGTTGATTTGTCAAATTACTAGAATACCTCGGAAAAGACCGAATCATCAAGAAAAATATTTTCTTGATATGTTTAGAGATTAGATATAATGTAAGAGTAGAGTAACATGGCACATAATGATGTTATGTCTGTGAATCATCACGTTCCATTTAGAAACTCAGCATGACTTACTGTAATATAATCACGTTGATCAAGTGTCATTATATTATACTAACTCATGCATCAGTTCCCAATACTACTTCAATAACATTCATATTTTAAGCTCGAAAGTTTACAGAATATAGAAACTAACAGTTTCTATATGATGTAACACTGATAGCATGAAGAGATTAATGAAGAATAGTTATGAAAATATCTTCAGAAATATGGAGGATATTTATAAGGAAAGATACGATGATATCTTGAAATTTCTAATATCGAAGGATGGTGAAGAAAATTTGTCCGCAAGAGTTTCGAGTCAGAAGCAAGGTATTCGCTAAAGATTTCATCAGAAACAGAATCATCAGGATTCTTAATGTGCAAGTTTAGTCCTTGTGATTTGTTCAGAGACTCCTTCGTAGTCTGCTCAATCAGTTTTTCAGTTTCAAACTTTTTCTGAGCTTTGCCAACATACAATTCTTTATCATCAATTTTTGGCTGTTGAGGTCGTTTACAGTTTTTGTTGCTTCATTCAACTTTTCAAAATTCAGAGTATTAATTCGCAGACTGGGTGCTTTTCAGAATTTCAGAATGGAAGATCATAGTTTTAAGAGATAAATGTTATATGAATACATATAACTGTTGTTGTGGAAACGTTGCGAGACTCATAATACAGATTTGCTGATTTCCAGTAATTGGTATGGCAATTCTTGATACAAGATGCGGATGAGTACATGATGAGACTTCAATAGATAAATATAGTGATTTGTCGGAGAGATTTAAACCAAGAAGCGACGAGGTTGCTGGTACATCTGCTGGTAATATGGTGGAATATAAAAGGTTCCCCGGTAACAATAAAAGAGCACGCATATATATATCAAAGTTATAATAAGATTATTTCGAACGAAAAGTCGAAGTTGATTTGCTGGAGCTGTGACAAAATTTGCTAATTTGAAAAAAAAAAAATTTCGTTGTTATTTTCGATAATAACAATGCCTAAAGAGCTAGCACAGATATGTGTTAAATGTTTACTCAGTTTCTGAGAGTTTTTCAGGTGCATCAATCTTTTTCTTCCGTAGATGAAGTGCGGTTGGTTCATCCTCTACATTGAGGTGTTTTCAAGGATCATGAAAGGTTTGAACGCAGATTGGAATCGTTAAGATACAAATGAGGTTTAAGATGAAATCAAGTGGCAAACTTGAAGAATTGTTTAGTTTCATATGTTATAATTAATATAATAATTCATTTTAATTGTCCATTGTTGTTAGTCCTTAGTTGATTAGTCCACAGTTAGCTAGGAACAGTTAGCTAGAATTTTGTTAGCGTGGATTCTTAACAAAATTTCTCATAGTTAATTTGTTTGTTTCTAACAAATTTTATTCCGTCAAATGTTTTCTTCATTATGCCACTTGTTGGATTCTGATAGGTCAAAATCCAAATATGAAATTTGAATGGAAATGGTTATTCTGTGGTGAACGGATTCATTTATCTGTGCATGTAGGTAGGATAGGAAATGACTGTTGAATCAGATTTGAAGAATGTACAGTATAACTTATTAATGTAAAATCTTAAATATTCCTCGGGTATTACCTACCCGTTAAAATATTTTCATCATTAACAGTTTGTACGAAAGAATTTTTAATCACATCTTTATGAAAATATATATGCATATATATTTTCTTCATATGTAATTATGGATTTAATGAGTCAATATAATATTAGACTCATTTGATTTTCGATTTGAGCTAGAATAAGTAATCTCTAAAACTATTAGGAACCACATATTCTTCGCAGAATATTAATGAAGTTATGGATCAATACTTCATTGTTCATTGCTGTTGGTACTCCTTGGTATCTATGGCGCGTATGATGTTGATGTTCGTGAAACAGATTGTGATGTTGAGGTGTGGGATGCGGATGTTGCTGTTGGTGGTACTGTTGGTGCTGGTAATGTTGCTGAAGTTGGTACATTTTGCACCATATTTTTCAAATTGATTACTCGAGGGCGAAGTTCGTTGACTTCTTCTATTATTCCGGGATGATTATCGGTAGGAACGAGTGAATGAATAAGGTTTAGAATTTGAGATAATATATAATCATAGCGAGATATTCGGGAAATGAGGGTGAAAATGGTGTTTCGAACAGGTTCGCCGGTAAGTGATTCAGGTTCTTCGCCAAAAGGCGACGCCTTCTTCGTGTCTCCGTTGATTGAGTCAACTACGAACTCATCAGATGAGTTGGGGATGGTTGATGGATTGAGTCATTCTGGTGACGCTGCTTTCGGAGCTGGAGCGGGAATCCATATCGGAATCCGAGGGACTTGAATTAGTTGTGAGTTCCATTGCGTACGATTGAATAAAGGATTTTTCGATATGAAATGTTGTTCAGATATCGGATGATATTCTAATTACATAGAATACCTATAGTACAGAAGATCCCATAGATTACGAAGGGAATTAAGGAAACGTGTCAGATAAAGTGTACAGTACCAGATACGCTAAGATATGAATTAGCAGATACGCTAAGATATGAATTAGCAGATACGCTAAGATATGAATTTTGTCTATACACAATTGATGCAGTCAAAGCAGTAAGATGTGTCTAGACTAAAGATAGTAAGCAGATAATTTTTGACAAGAATGATAAGCAAAACTTTTGACATGCAGACACGGTCAAAGTCCAGACTCACTAATGCATCCTAACGACTTATCAGTTAGACACACTAATGCAGATCCGGTTCACTAAGACCACCGCTCTGATACCAACTGAAAGGACCCGTCCTAATCCATCTGGACGAAGTCACCAACATCTGGTTCCATTGCGATGATCGACTCTAAATATTGTCTTTAAAATGAGCAAATGCACAGCGGAATGTTTCTTTCATACCTGAGAATATACATGCTTTCAAGTGTCAACCAAAAGATGGTGAGTTCATAAGTTTATCATAAAACAATAAAATTCTTCATTTTAATAGACCACAAGATTTCATATTTCCAATCCTCATAAACATACGTCCCATGCATAGAGACAAAAATATCATTCATATGGATTGAACACCTGGTAACCGACATTAACTAGATGCATATAAGAATATCCCCGTCATTCCGGGATCCTCCTTCGGACATGATATAAATTTCGAAGTACTAAAGCATCCGGTACTTTGGATGGGGCTTGTTGGGCCCGATAGATCTATCTTTAGAGTTCGCGTCAATTAGGGTGTCTGTTCCCTAATTCTTAGATTACCAGACTTAATAAAAAGAGGCATATTCGATTTCGATAATTCAACCATATAATGTAGTTTCGATCACTTGTGTCTATTTCGTAAAGCATTTATAAAAGCAGCGCATGTATTCTCAGTCCCAAAAATATATATTGCAAAAGCATTTAAAAAGGGAGCAAATGAAACTCACGCATATAAATATTGTAAAACAGTTATTAAAACATTGCATGTATTCTCAGCCCAAAAAAATGTAATGAGTAAAAGGGAGCAAATGAAACTCACGCATATAAATATTGTAAAACAGTTAATGAAGCATTTGCATGTATTCTCAGCCCAAAAACATAAAGAGTAAAAGGGGCAAATGAAAATCACGCATATAAATATTGTAAAATAGTTAATAAAGCATTTGCATGTATTCTCAGCCCAAAAATGTATATAAAAAGGGAATAATGAAACTCACGCATATAAATATTGTAAAATAGTTAATAAAGCATTTGCATGTATTCTCAGCCCAAAAATGTATATAAAAAGGGAATAATGAAACTCACGCATATAAATATTGTAAAATAGTTAATAAAGCATTTGCATGTATTCTCAGCCCAAAAATGTATATAAAAAGGGAATAATGAAACCCACGCATATAAATATTGTAAAATAGTTAATAAAGCATTTGCATGTATTCTCAGCCCAAAAATGTATATAAAAAGGGAATAATGAAACTCACGCATATAAATATTGTAAAATAGTTAATAAAGCATTTGCATGTATTCTCAGCCCAAAAATGTATATAAAAAGGGAATAATGAAACTCACGCATATAAATATTGTAAAATAGTTAATAAAGCATTTGCATGTATTCTCAGCCCAAAAATGTATATAAAAAGGGAATAATGAAACTCACGCATATAAATATTGTAAAATAGTTAATAAAGCATTTGCATGTATTCTCAGCCCAAAAATGTATATAAAAAGGGAATAATGAAACTCACCTAATGTATTTTGTAGTAAAAATACATATGACGTCATTGAACAAATTTAGGGTTGGCCTCGGATTCACGAACATATATCAATTATATATATATTAACACATGTTCCATTTGATCAACTAAGTTTACTTATATTTTATAATTTATTAAAGTTAATATCTTTATATATAGTTATACTTGTAATAAATATACGATATATATATATAATTTAATTAATGTTATATCAATAATAATATATTAGTTTGTATATAAAAAAAACATATTACTATGTAATATTAGTTTACTTGTAATATATTTTCATATAGATATCATTCCTTTGTTAAAATAATACTAAAATAATAATAGTTTTGAAGAAAAAAATATAATAATAAGGATTAAAAATAATAATAATGTTAATAATAATAATAATAATGTTAAAAGTAATAATAATGATAATGATATAATAAAATGAGAATTGTAATAATAATAATTTTAATAAAAATGAAAATTTTAATATGATAATCTATTTAATCATGACTTACTTAAAATTATATTCATAACCGTATCTTTATATTATCTTAATCATAAATATCTCATAATCCTATTAAATACTTAATTCATAATCTTTATATCATTATAATTATAGTTATATCTCTAAATATTTTTATTATGATTCTAATAATAATAATAATAATAATAATAATAATAATAATAATAATAATAATAATAATAATAATAATAAAAATAATAATAATAATAATAATAATAATAATAATAATAATAATAATAATAATAAAGAAAGATTTATACCCTTAAAAGAGATCAAGTGGGATCCATTGTAAAAAAAAAAATATTCACGATACTTCATACGTCTGGGACCATCTTAATTGACTTTATCACATCCATTCCTTTTATCATCATCGATTTTCATCATCGATTTTAAAAAAAATATCACCTTCAACTTTGATAACATGTATCATGACTAACATCACTTCTTTATTTTCATTACAGCGAAAGATAAATAAATAACTAAATGGCAGTAGCAACATGGTTGAACGTGGTGACTGTTTAAGGTTGTTTCTTGGCCAAAAAGAGAAAGGAAAAAAAAAACTAACAGTGGGTGCAATCGAGCAAACATAACAGTAGTCTGCTCCTCATTATAAAGGTTGCCGGTGTCCACTATTTATCATCATTACCATCGTCTTTAATCATCACGGAAAAGAGGAAGAAAATAAATAAACAAATAACGGGTATGGTGGTGTTTCACGAATGGGAGTGAAGGTGGCGGTTTTAGCAACAAAACATATAGTAGCAATAATCCGTTAGTTTGGTGATGGGTTTTGGGTTGGTTACGAATCACGACATAAAATAGAATAGCACGGGACGGTTTGGTTAGAAGAATAAGGTGGTGGTTCATGACGACGGTCACGATGGTGGTTGTGGGTTTACGAAGAAAAAGATGGAGAAAGGTGGTGGCGATGGGTGATGATTTAAAGTGGTGTTTCGGTGGTGGTGTAGTTGCAAACGGTGATCAGATGGAGATGGTGGTGGTGACTCTCGGTGGTGATGTTCAAGAGAGAGATTTTGATGGTGGTTTTGAGATGATTCAAGATGGTTTAAGTGGGTTTGAACTAGTTGAAGGATAATGGTGATATAATGGCAGTTTGGTGGTGGTTTACGGTGGGAGGTGGTATGTGATTCTTCCTCATCTCTCGATATATATAGAGATATATATACTATATAATACATACCATAATATATATAAATATAAATATTTAATATTAATATTAATATTAATAATAATATTAATAATAATATAATAACAATAATTCAAAACTTCCACTTGCAGATGAGAATGAAAACTAAAGTCAGTACACAATTAATTTAGCCAATTAGTGAAAAGCATCTAACATGGATATACAGTAAATTTCTACTTTACTTATTAATTAATCAATTAAGAAAAGAAGAAAAAAACGTGTAATATGTTATAATATGTTAGCCGCCATTTACCATTCTTTTCACGGACTGAATTTTGTGATCCGTTGTTAAATCAGTGACGGATAAAAGTTCACCGAAAAATCCCAAATTCTTAAATTAACTATATTTATTTATTTTGGTCATTATGGTATAAAATTCGATCATTAACTATTAAATAAAAATTACATCAACTGTCCCTCTCAATTTTGGGTAAAATATAAAAATTATTAAAATTTAATAACTAGATCCTAAATACATTTTTAGTAAGCCTAAAATTTATAGAACTCATTTTTGGATCACAATTTATTTTAAACTCATATAAGTTCATTTATAACTTGTTTATTATCAATCGAATGATATTTGAGTGTTACTATCATTTTCCAAATAAATTCGAAACTATACATATATATATATTCAATACACTTTATTTATATATATAGATATTTTTTTTTTAAACTTTTTATTTTACTCTAAATAAATAAATTTTAGTAACAACAACATTTAAAATTATAATTCCAATTATTATTTATATATATATACACATATCAAGTTACAATTAATTGTTCGTGAATCGTCGGGAATGATCGAAGGTCAATTGAATATATGAAACAGTTCAAAATTTTTGAGACTTAACATTACATACTTTGCTTATCGTGTCGAAACCATCTAGAGATTAAGTTTAAATTTGATCGAAAATTTCCGGGTCGTCACAAATGTGGTGGATGAAAGGGATCACCTTCTTCTTGTCTCCAATGGTTAAGTAGATTACGAACCCATCCCCAATTCATCCAGAATAGATGATGGCTAATTGGTTGATCCATTCCGGTCACGCTGCTTTCGGAGCTCATGTGGAAATCCATATCGGCATAGCTGTCGGAATCCGAGGAACTCGAACTGGTTGAGGGATCCATCTTGTATGATCAGGGAAAGAATTTTTGGTATGAAATAGATTGTAGAATTTAGATTTGGTATTCTTTAATACATAATTTATATATGTATATATAATACCAAAATCCCATAAATTACGGAGGAATCTTTGAAAGATGTCAGTCAAAGTTCACAGTAACAGATATGCTAAGATAAGAATTCGTCTATACACTATTATGCAATAAATGTAGGAAAACGCGTCTAGACTTAAGAATGATAAGCAGGTAATTTCCTAAGGATGGTAAGTAGATGATTTCCGACTAAAAATGATAAGCAAAACTTTTGACATGCAGACACGGTCGAAGTCCAGACTCACTAATGCATCTTAACAACTATCAGTTAGACACACTAATGCAAGACCTGGTTCGCTAAGACCACCGCTCTGATACCAACTGAAAGGACCCGTTCATATACATTATAAACGATTCACAATAGTTGATTACATCGCGAGGTATTTGACCTCTATATGATACATTTTACAAACATTGCATTCGTTTTTAAAAGACAAACTTTCTTTACAACGAAAGTTGACGGCATGCACACCATTTCATAATACATCCAACTATAATTGGCTTAATAATAATCTTGATGAACCCAATGAATCGAATGCAACGTCTTTCAAAATATGCCATGAATGACTCCAAGTAATATCCTTAAAATGAGCTAATGCACAGCGGAAGATTTCTTTAATACTTGAGAATAAACATGCTTTAAAGTGTCAACCAAAAGGTTGGTGAATTCATTAGTTTATCATAATCCATCATTTCCGTAATAGTAATAGACCACAAGATTTCAGTTTCTATAAATATCCGTACACTCGCAAGTGTATAAAAGTATTCTATAAGTTGTAGGCACCCGGTAACAAGCCTTAACGTTCATGTTTTACCCTCTAAAGTACACCAGATCAGGTATGTTTAAAATAACCTCGAAGTACTAAAGCATCCCATAGTCAGGATGGGGTTTGTCAGGCCCAATAGATCTATCTTTAGGATTCGAGCCTACCGTACATAGACAAGTAGTTTAATGTTACCAAGCTAAGGGTATATTTCTGGTTTAAACCCACGTAGAATTAGTTTTAGTACTTGTGCCTATTTCGTAAAACATTTATAAAACAGCGCATGTATTCTCAGCCCAAAAATATATTGCAAAAGCAAATAAAAAGGGAGCAAATGAAACTCACAATACTGTATTTCGTAGCAATTATGTATATGACGGCACTGAACAAGTGCAGGGTTTGTCTCGGATTCACGAACGTATCAATATTGTGATTCAATATTGCAGGAAAGTACGTAGATGCAACGAAAATGATAAACGTTAGGTTGACCTCACGAGCAATACCCTCGATCAATACCCATAACCTTCATAGCTATAACCCATAATTTTCTTAGCTCTATCTCATTTGAAAACTTATTTTGAAATCGTCTGAATATAACTCCGTCGTAGTATTTTATGTATACTAATTATATCTTGAAATAATACTAAGTAAATATATATATATGTAATTCGATTGAGAGAGTTTAGAGAAATATATTTTCAAATTTCTATGAAATAATGAAACTTATTGAATTCTATTTATAATAGATTTTTGAATTATTAAAGTGAATTATTAAAGTATGAATTATTAAAGTGAATTATTAAAGTGAATTATTAAAGTATGAATTATTAAAGTGAATTATTAAAGTTTGAATTATTAAAGTGAATTATTAAAGGATGAATTATTAAAGTGAATTATTAAAGTGAATTATTAAAGTATGAATTATTAAAGTATGAATTATTAAAGTGAATTATTAAAGTTAAAGTTAAAGTATAGTAAAAGTATAAAAACTATGTATGTATAATACGCGTATAAATATATATATAATATTAATTTAAATCGTTATATATATTTAATGAAATAAAATATAAATATCGTTATATTTATTATACTGGTTAAGTAATGAGTTATCAAAAGTGATTCTAGATATTTATAAAAGTTATATACGTTTTAATAATAAAGTTCTTTTTAAACTGAAAACGTATTTGTACGTTTGAAAATAGATTAATAGAATATTATGGAAACCAATTCTCCACTAACTTTTGTCTAACTTTCGTAAATGACACTTTTTGTTTTTATTTATAAATAGCGTTACAAATTATTCTGAATATCGTTAAGAGGAATAGATTTTCTCAAATCATAGTGGACCTCTCAACAGAGACTTGTAATCATAATTTAATGTTTCTGATAATTCAATCATTTAATATATTTTTTTTTAATTTCGTCGAAAATCATATTGAAGCAAATACGTTCGTGTAAAGTATTATACGTTTAATACTTTATTAATATTCTCAAGTTATAATATATATATACATATACATATCTATTTATATATAACAGTTCGTGAATCGTCGGAATTTGGTCGAGGTTATAATGAATGTATGAACACAGTTTAAAATTCTTGAGATTTAACTTAACAAACTTTGCTTATCATGTCGGAATAATATAAAGATTAAAGTTTAAATTTGGTCAGAAATTTCCGGGTCGTCACAACGTATCTCAGTATTGATCACAACTCAAACTATATATATTTTGGAATCAACCTCAACCCTGTATAGCTAACTCCAACATTCACATATAGAGTGACTATGGTTGTTCCGAAATATATATAGATGTGTCGACATGATAGGTCGAAACATTGTATACGTGTCTATGGTATCTCAAGATTACATAATATACAATACAAGTTGATTAAGTTATGGTTGGAATAGATTTGTTACCAATTTTCACGTAGCTAAAATGAGAAAAATT
Organism: Rutidosis leptorrhynchoides; assembly: GCF_046630445.1. Lineage (NCBI taxonomy): Eukaryota > Viridiplantae > Streptophyta > Magnoliopsida > Asterales > Asteraceae > Rutidosis > Rutidosis leptorrhynchoides. The sequence continues at coordinate 543,242,613 of NC_092334.1, forward strand.
ATCCAATCTTGTTTTACCCATAACTTCTTCATTTTAAATCCGTTTTGAGTGAATCAAATTGCTATGGTTTCATATTGAACTCTATTTTATGAATCTAAACAGAAAAAGTATAGGTTTATAGTGAGAAAAATAAGTTACAAGTCGTTTTTGTAAAGGTAGTCATTTCAGTAGAAAGAACGACGTCTAGATGGCCATTTTAGAAAACATACTTCCACTTTGAGTTTAACCATAATTTTTGGATATAGTTTCATGTTCATAATAAAAATCATTTTCTCAGAATAACAACTTTTAAATCAAAGTTTATCATAGTTTTTAATTAACTAACCCAAAACAGCCCGCGGTGTTACTACGAAGGCGTAAATCCGATTTTACGGTGTTTTTCGTGTTTCCAGGTTTTAAATCATTAAGTTAGCATATCATATAGATATAGAACATGTGTTTATTTGATTTTAAAAGTCAAGTTAGAAGGATTAACTTTTGTTTGCGAACAAGTTTAGAATTAACTAAACTATGTTCTAGTGATTACAAGTTTAAACCTTCGAATAAGATAGCTTTATATGTATGAATCGAATGATGTTATGAACATCATTACTACCTTAAGTTCCTTGGATAAACCTACTGGAAAAGAGAAAAATGGATCTAGCTTCAACGGATCCTTGGATGGCTCGAAGTTCTTGAAGCAGAATCATGACACGAAAACAAGTTCAAGTAAGATCATCACTTGAAATAAGATTGTTATAGTTATAGAAATTGAACCAAAGTTTGAATATGATTATTACCTTGTATTAGAATGATAACCTACTGTAAGAAACAAAGATTTCTTGAGGTTGGATGATCACCTTACAAGATTGGAAGTGAGCTAGCAAACTTGAAAGTATTCTTGATTTTATGTAACTAGAACTTGTAGAATATATGAAGAACACTTAGAACTTGAAGATAGAACTTGAGAGAGATCAATTAGATGAAGAAAATTGAAGAATGAAAGTGTTTGTAGGTGTTTTTGGTCGTTGGTGTATGGATTAGATATAAAGGATATGTAATTTTGTTTTCATGTAAATAAGTCATGAATGATTACTCATATTTTTGTAATTTTATGAGATATTTCATGCTAGTTGCCAAATGATGGTTCACACATGTGTTAGGTGACTCACATGGGCTGCTAAGAGCTGATAATTGGAGTGTATATAACAATAGTACATACATCTAAAAGCTATGTGTTGTACGAGTACGAATACGGGTGCATACGAGTAGAATTGTTGATGAAACTGAACGAGGATGTAATTGTAAGCATTTTTGTTAAGTAGAAGTATTTTGATAAGTGTCTTGAAGTCTTTCAAAAGTGTATGAATACATATTAAAACACTACATGTTTATACATTTTAACTGAGTCGTTAAGTCATCGTTAGTCGTTACATGTAAATGTTGTTTTGAAACCTTTAGGTTAACGATCTTGTTGAATGTTGTTAACCCATTGTTTATTATAACAAATGAGATGTTAAATTGTTATATTATCATGATGTTATGATATATAATATATCTTAGTATTGAAATGTCCCGTTCTTATTGATTAAAAACGTTCCATATTAATTGATTTCGTTGCGAGGTTTTGACCTCTATATGAGACGTTTTTCAAAGACTGCATTCATTTTTAAAACAAACCATAACCTTTATTTCATAAATAAAGGTTTAAAAAGCTTTACGTAGATTATCAAATAATGATAATCTAAAATATCCTGTTTACACACGACCATTACATAATGGTTTACAATACAAATATGTTACATCGAAATCAGTTTCTTGAATGCAGTTTTTACACAATATCATACAAACATGGACTCCAAATCTTGTCCTTATTTTAGTATGCAACAGCGGAAGCTCTTAGTATTCACCTGAGAATAAACATGCTTTAAACGTCAACAAAAATGTTGGTGAGTTATAGGTTTAACCTATATTGTGACGACCCGGAGATTTCCGCCCAAATTTAAACTTAATCTTTATATGTTTTTGACACGATAAATAAAGTCTGTTAGGTTAAATATCAAAAATTTTGAACTGATTCATATATTCAGTTGACCTTCGACTGTTTTCGACGAACAACTATTTTAAATAGATATATATATATATATATATATATATATATATATATATATATATATATATATATATATATATATATATATATATATATATATATATATATATATATATATATATATTTTAATTTGAAATAATTTGAAATATTATATTATCTAGTTATTAGAATTAGTTTTGTAAAGTAAAATAATATAAGATATAATAAAATTATTATTTAAATAAATCTATATATATATATATGTGTGTGTATATACATGTAAAGTATATCAAATATACATACATTGTATCGAATCTATTTAGTAAACAATAATAACACACATCCATTATTTTGATTGATATTAAATAAGTTGCGAGCTTGTGAGTGTAATAAAATAAATAATAAGACAAACTTACTCGATCATTGTTTCGCACATTTTATGACTAAAATAAATACAAGAACTTAAATAATAATAAAAAAAGGGTTGAGATTTCTTTTCGAAAGACTTTTATCCGTAACTAATTAGTAACGGGAGACGAAATAATATCCATATTAAATCATGTCGATAACAAACGTACAAAAATGATACAACTGGATTCTTTTTAAAATACTATTTAACTTTATGTCTTGTGAATTATATGCATGTGATATTATAGATAATTAAATACGTGTAGACATGAAGATATCACAATCAATTGCTTGATGAATCTTGATTAACCGTGATTAAGTGTCAGACAATATAATTCTTATTTAAATCCGTGATTTATGATTGAATAATTTGTGGCACTGTTTTATTTTTGCTTTCAAACCTCCACTAGTCTATATAATACACATATAGATCACATATATGCAGCCATATATCAATCATCTACCAAACCCATCTAAGAACCAATTGATAGCTGTACACGATGAGTTCTTTTTGCTGCTCCTACTTGTTACTTTTACAGCCGAGTTCACCCATACAAATCCCATCTTGCTCATCTTCTATGATCACCAAAACATCACCCACTTGATGCTCTAACCCTAACCGGAAACCACCCACCATCTTCATCATATAATTACCCACCATCAACAACCACTTAAACAACCGAATTCCATCACCTCACCATCTTCATCGAAACCCACGTATTCGGTTTCAAACCCAAGAACTAACCCACCATAATCATGTATCAATTTATTTATTCTGTTTTGAGATTAATAACACCACCACTTTACAACACCATCTTCTATCGTCGCTAAATCAACTCCCAATACCCTCATCATCGATCAACCAAAATGACCATGTGACCACCTTCTTCTATTTATCACCACTGAAAACCATCATCCTTCAACACAACCCTTCTTCTTCTACCTTTTACCACCTTTAACTAACACCTCAAGCTACACCACCTTCGCGTTCTATTATTTTTCTTAACCGTTGAAATCATAAATCCAAACCACAACTAAAAACCCACTTCCTTTTCATTAGCTCAAATACCTTTAACCATCATAAATTTGGCCGCTACTATGCCTTTCATTTTCAGTTCTGTCATGAAACCAAAGCCAAACACCACACCCATCAAAGTTGCTGCAGTTTGTTTCGGTTACAATTCAGTTATCACTTGATCAGCTAGCTATTACCGTTACTTTTACACTTCTATTTTGGTTTTGAATCAAAGATAATGATGATGCTGTATATGGTAGAATAATGATGATAGTGATGATAAGATGATTACGTGCTTGACCCCCGGTATACTTTTATAACCGAAAAACCCCTTTATATATGATGGTACGTATTGTTTTGTCCCACAAGGATCCCACCCAAGTTTTCACAATGCAAAAGAAAGGATAAGTGGCCGACATATTTTAAAACTTAAACCCACCACCAGCTATTGATTACATGAAGCATATAACCCCACCAAATTCCTAGTCTAACCTATTTAATTTATGGAAAAGTACTGAACAGAATAATTCGATGTAAGGATTGAGTAAAAACGTTTGGGCCAGCGTATGATTGGGTTTAGAAACTGCTTATGGTCTGCCACCTTGTATTGGGCCGAAATCTAATATTTTTTGCAAACCCATCATTGTTTGTTTCAAGTTCTTAATCGATGATAACAAACACGCACCATTCCCTTAAACTTGTTTCTTATTACGGGATCCTAAATGATGATGAACGTGATGATGCAGATAGATGATGATAAATTGCTAATAACGAATAATTACGGTTCAAATCGTGATATAGTTATTAGATAGTGATGATAAAAAGATTAAATGGGTTTTGATTTGAAGAAGAAGAAGAAAACAGAAACATTGGTTAATTAGAATTAGACTGTGAATAATTTCAGAAATGAACGAGTAGTGTATTGGTTAAGGGTGTTGTAGGTTTGCGAGAGGTCGAGGGTTCGAGCCCGGGCAAGGGCTGTTTTTCTTTGAAACTCATTCTTTTTGAGGTAGTTTTCTCACTAACTAATATTATTATTATTATCAATAATACTGTTAATATTATTATTATTACAATGAAAATTTGTTATATAAAAATATATTTAACAAAAACTATATTAATATTCTTATAATAAATATTATTTATTTACTTTAAAGTATATAAAATAAATATATTAATTAAAATATTAACAAAACATATACCTTATAAAGATAACAAATATATAAATAATAATATATTTGTTCGATTACAATTATGTGTATTAATAAATATACAAATGATATAGGTTCGTGAATCCAAGGCCAACCCTGCATTGTTCAATATCGTCATAAGTATTTTTACTACCAAATACAGTATTGTGAGTTTCATTTGCTCCCTTTTTAATTGCTTTTGAAATATATATTTTTTGGGCTGAGAATACATGCGCTGCTTTTATAAATGTTTACGAAATAGACACAAGTACTTAAAAATATATTCTACGTTGAGTTGTACCACTGGCATACTTCCCTGTAGCTTGGTAACTACTATTTACATGTGGTATTGTAAACGCGAATCCTGTTGATAGATCTATCGGGCCTGACAACCCCAACCGGACTGGACGACCAGTATTCAACGGTTGCACAGTACTTCGTTTCGGTTACTACACTTGGTACGGTGTAGTGAGATTTCATAATAAAGGGAATATGCGACATGATTAAATGTTAAGTATGGTTACCAAGTGCTCAACCACTTAGAATGCTTTACATACACTTGCGAGTGTGTTATGTTTATAAATAATGAAATCTTGTGGTCTATTAATATATTGAAAAGATTGTTATGATAAACCTATGAACTCACCAACCTTTTGGTTGACACTTTTAAGCATGTTTATTCTCAGGTACGAATTAAGTCTTCCGCTGTGCATTTGCTCATTTTAAGGACATTACTTGGTGTCGATCATCGCAATGGGACCAAATATTGATGACTTCGTCCAGGTGGATAAGGACGGGTCGTCACAGGTGGTATCAGGGCGGTGGTCTTAGCGAACCAGGTCTTGTATTAGTGTGTCTAACTGATAGTTGTTAGGATGCATTAGTGAGTCTGGACTTCGACCTTAGCTGCATATTATAAGTATTCTTTATCATTTCTAGTGGAAAATTACCTGCCTATCATTCCTAGGTCTAGACACGACTTCCTGCACTTATTTGATAGATAGTCTATAGATAAATTCATATCTTAGCGTATCTGTTACTGTAGACTTTATCTGACACGTTTCCTTAATTCTTTCCGTAATCTACGAGGTCTTCCGTACTATACATAGATATTCTATGTAATTAGAATATCATCCGATATCCGAAATTCATTTCATACCAAAAACTCTTTATCTAACCGAGCAAAATGGAACTCACCACTAGTCCAAGCCTCTCGGATTCCGATATGGAGTCCCACTCCAGCTCCGAAAGCAGCGTTACCAGAATGAATCAACCAATCATCCATCCCCAATTCATCTGATGGGTTCGTAGTCGACTTAACCAATGGAGACGCGAAGAAGGTGATCCCTTCCATCCACTACATTTTCCTCTTGGCGAAGAACCTGATGCACTTACCCGCGAACCTATTTGAAACACCATTTTCACCCTCATTTCTCGAATATCTCACCATGATTATATACTATCTCAAATTCAGAACCTTATTCACTCGCTCGTCCCTACCGACAATCATCCTGGAATAATAGAAGAAGATAACGAACTTCGCGATCGAGAAATCAATTTGGAGAATATGGTGCAAAACATAACCGTTTCAGCAATATCACCAACACCAACAGTACCACCAGCATCGGCACCGGTACCACCAATAACACAAGCCTCAACATCACACGCCTCAATATCACCATCTGTACTTCGAATATGATCTTCGTTCTACATATCGTTCTACATCGATTATCTTCGCTTTACGTATCGTTCTACCTCATTAATCTTCGTTCGACATGACGATTATGTAATTTCTAAAGTTTTAGAGATTATGTACTCTGATTCTAGCCGTAAAGAAAATGAGATTAATATCATATTAACTCATTAGATCCATGATTACATCTGAAGAAAATATATATGTAAGTATATTCTCATAAAGATTGTAATTAAAAATTCTTTTGTACAAACTATTAATGGTGAAAATATTTTAACGGGTAGGTAATACCCGAGGAATATTTAGATTTCACATTAATAAGTTACACTGTACATTCTTCGAATCTAATTCAACAGTCATTTACTATCCTACTTACATCCACAGATATACGTATCCATTCACCGCAGAACAACCATTTTCATTCAATTTCATATTTGGATTTTGACTATCAGAATCCAACAAGTGGCATAATGAACAAAACATTGGACAAAATAAAATCTGTTAGAAACAAACGAATTAACTAATTGAAATTTTGTTAAGAATTCACGCTAACTGTTCCTAGCTAACTGTTCCTAGCTAACTGGTTACATTTTATTTCTCGCAATTTACATTCTCGCAATTTACATTCTCGCAATTTACATTCTCGCAATTTACATTCTCGCAATTTTATTTATCGTCATTTAATTTCTGTTATTTACTTTTACGCACTTTAAATAACGGGACACGTATACAAGGTTTCGACCTATCATATCGACCCATCTATATATATATTTCGGAACAATCATAGACACTCTATATGTGAATGTTGGAGTTGGCTATACAGGGTTGAGGTTGATTCCAAAATATATATATAGTTTGAGTTGTGATCAATATTGAGACCGGTACACGGGTTACGATACGTATTGAATTAATTCGAATATTATATATTAAATTATATATGAATGCATTGGACTATTGGACAATTGGACTATTGGACTGCTAACTTTGGACAATTAAAATGAATTAAAATATTGATTATAACATATGAAACTAAACAATTCTTCAAGTTTGCCACTTGATTTCATCTTAAACCTCATTTGTATCTTGACGATTCCAATCCGTGTTCAAATCTTTCATGATTCTTGAAAATACCTCGATCGAGAGGATGAACCAGCCGCACTTCATCTACGGAAGAAAAGATTGATGCATATAGTTATGCACCTGAAAAGCTCTCGGAACCTGAGTAAACGTTTAACACATATCTGTGCTAGCTCCTTCGGCGTTATTATTACCCAAAATAACTTTGCAATTCCTTTCCAAATTAGCCAAATTTTGTCACAGCTCCAGCAAGTTGATTTCGACTTTTCGTTCAAAAAAACCATATTATAACCTCGGAGTATATACGTGCTTAGTTAATGTTACCAGAGAACCTTTTATATTCCCCCATACTACCATCAGCATCTAATCATATAAAAATGAAATTCTCCTGAAAACACCTCGATTTGATAACCAATGATCCAGATCCGTTAACTTTGAAAATGCTAACGAAGCAGCATGTAGTAAATGGTCTTAATGGCCAAAAGTGATGATAAAAGAATAGAGTGTTGGAAACGCACGATAGAAAATTTGGTACTGAAAAACGGATTGAGCTAACCGTGAAGGAAACAAAGAACAAATACAAGGACCAAACCCTATATTCAAAGAATACAGATAATTCTGGATCCGATGAAAACTTTAGAGAATATCTTGCTCCGAGGTCATGTTAAAATCTTACGGAAAATTTTTCTTCATCAACCTTCGAACTTAGAAAATTCCAAAAAAAAATCATCATAAATATCTTCGATATTTCTGAAGATATTTTCATAAATACTCTCGTCCGAAATTATCTACCTCTTCGTGTTTTCTGTATTCCATTATATTAGAAACTTCTGTAAAATTTAAGTATAAACTATAAATGAATAGTGGAGAAGTGTTGGGAATTGAAGCATGCGTTAGTATAATATAATGACATCAGGCCAACGTGGTTATATTACAGTAAGTCATGCTAAATTTCTAATATAACGTGATGATGATTCATAAATCTTACCCTCATCATGTGCCATGTTACATGAATCTTTCATTCTACTTAATCTCTAAGCATATCACGGAAATATTTCCTTGATATTTCGGTTCTTCCGTAATTCCGACAGTTTGCTAATAAATCGTGCGATTACATTTTATTTCTGATTAGAAGATTTCTTTAAATTCCTTGAATTCTGAAAATCAACCGTGACTATGTCAGAAGTTAAGACGAACCTCTAATCACTTCATTTCACTATTTTGTGATAGCTTCATTCGTACACTTCAAGTAATCGAATCGTTTTGTCTATAATGATAAAACGCTATTTATCAACTCATATTCGTCATGAAAACATTTTTATTGTTAGCCAAGACGACCACATTCAAATTTCGGGACGAAATTTCTTTAACGGGTAGGTACTGTGACGACCCGGAGATTTCCGCCCAAATTTAAACTTAATCTTTATATGTTTTTGACACGATAAATAAAGTCTGTTAGGTTAAATATCAAAAATTTTGAACTGATTCATATATTCAGTTGACCTTCGACTGTTTTCGACGAACAACTATTTTAAATAGATATATATATATATATATATATATATATATATATATATATATATATATATATATATATATATATATATATATATATATATATATATATATATATATATATTTTAATTTGAAATAATTTGAAATATTATATTATCTAGTTATTAGAATTAGTTTTGTAAAGTAAAATAATATAAGATATAATAAAATTATTATTTAAATAAATCTATATATATATATGTGTGTGTATATACATGTAAAGTATATCAAATATACATACATTGTATCGAATCTATTTAGTAAACAATAATAACACACATCCATTATTTTGATTGATATTAAATAAGTTGCGAGCTTGTGAGTGTAATAAAATAAATAATAAGACAAACTTACTCGATCATTGTTTCGCACATTTTATGACTAAAATAAATACAAGAACTTAAATAATAATAAAAAAAGGGTTGAGATTTCTTTTCGAAAGACTTTTATCAGTAACTAATTAGTAACGGGAGACGAAATAATATCCATATTAAATCATGTCGATAACAAACGTACAAAAATGATACAACTGGATTCTTTTTAAAATACTATTTAACTTTATGTCTTGTGAATTATATGCATGTGATATTATAGATAATTAAATACGTGTAGACATGAAGATATCACAATCAATTGCTTGATGAATCTTGATTAACCGTGATTAAGTGTCAGACAATATAATTCTTATTTAAATCCATGATTTATGATTGAATAATTTGTGGCACTGTTTTATTTTTGCTTTCAAACCTCCACTAGTCTATATAATACACATATAGATCACATATATGCAGCCATATATCAATCATCTACCAAACCCATCTAAGCACCAATTGATAGCTATACACGATGAGTTCTTTTTGCTGCTACTACTTGTTACTTTTACAGCCGAGTTCACCCATACAAATCCCATCTTGCTCATCTTCTATGATCACCAAAACATCACCCACTTGATGCTCTAACCCTAACCGGAAACCACCCACCATCTTCATCATATAATTACCCACCATCAACAACCACTTAAACAACCGAATTCCATCACCTCACCATCTTCATCGAAACCCACGTATTCGGTTTCAAACCCAAGAACTAACCCACCATAATCATGTATCAATTTATTTATTCTGTTTTGAGATTAATAACACCACCACTTTACAACACCATCTTCTATCGTCGCTAAATCAACTCCCAATACCCTCATCATCGATCAACCAAAATGACCATGTGACCACCTTCTTCTATTTATCACCACTTAAAACCATCATCCTTCAACACAACCCTTCTTCTTCTACCTTTTACCACCTTTAACTAACACCTCAAGCTACACCACCTTCGCGTTCTATTATTTTTCTTAACCGTTGAGATCGTAAATCCAAACCACAACTAAAAACCCACTTCCTTTTCATTAGCTCAAATACCTTTAACCATCATAAATTTGGCCGCTACTATGCCTTTCATTTTCAGTTCTGTCATGAAACCAAAGCCAAACACCACACCCATCAAAGTTACTGCAGTTTGTTTCGGTTACAATTCAGTTATCACTTGATCAGCTAGCTATTACCGTTACTTTTACACTTCTATTTTGGTTTTGAATCGAAGATAATGATGATGCTGTATATGGTAGAATAATGATGATAGTGATGATAAGATGATTACGTGCTTGACCCCCGGTATACTTTTATAACTGAAAAACCCCTTTATATATGATGGTACATATTGTTTTGTCCCACAAGGATCCCACCCAAGTTTTCACAATGCAAAAGAAAGGATAAGTGGCCGACATATTTTAAAACTTAAACCCACCACCAGCTATTGATTACATGAAGCATATAACCCCACCAAATTCCTAGTCTAACCTATTTAATTTATGGAAAAGTACTGAACAGAATAATTCGATGTAAGGATTGAGTAAAAACGTTTGGGCCAGCGTATGATTGGGTTTAGAAACTGCTTATGGTCCGCCACCTTGTATTGGGCCGAAATCTAATATTTTTTGCAAACCCATCATTGTTTGTTTCAAGTTCTTAATCGATGATAACAAACACGCACCATTCCCTTAAACTTGTTTCTTATTACGGGATCCTAAATGATGATGAACGTGATGATGCAGATAGATGATGATAAATTGCTAATAACGAATAATTACGGTTCAAATCGTGATATAGTTATTAGATAGTGATGATAAAAAGATTAAATGGGTTTTGATCTGAAGAAGAAGAAGAAAACAGAAACATTGGTTAATTAGAATTAGACTGTGAATAATTTCAGAAATGAACGAGTAGTGTATTGGTTAAGGGTGTTGTAGGTTTGCGAGAGGTCGAGGGTTCGAGCCCGGGCAAGGGCTGTTTTTCTTTGAAACTCATTCTTTTTGAGGTAGTTTTCTCACTAACTAATATTATTATTATTATCAATAATACTGTTAATATTATTATTATTACAATGAAAATTTGTTATATAAAAATATATTTAACAAAAACTATATTAATATTCTTATAATAAATATTATTTATTTACTTTAAAGTATATAAAATAAATATATTAATTAAAATATTAACAAAACATATACCTTATAAAGATAACAAATATATAAATAATAATATATTTGTTCGATTACAATTATGTGTATTAATAAATATACAAATGATATAGGTTCGTGAATCCAAGGCCAACCCTGCATTGTTCAATATCGTCATAAGTATTTTTACTACCAAATACAGTATTGTGAGTTTCATTTGCTCCCTTTTTAATTGCTTTTGAAATATATATTTTTTTGGGCTGAGAATACCTGCGCTGCTTTTATAAATGTTTACGAAATAGACACAAGTACTTAAAAATATATTCTACGTTGATTTGTACCACTGGCATACTTCCCTGTAGCTTGGTAACTACTATTTACATGTGGTATTGTAAACGCGAATCCTGTTGATAGATCTATCGGGCCTGACAACCCCAACCGGACTGGACGACCAGTATTCAACGGTTGCACAGTACTTCGTTTCGGTGACTACACTTGGTACGGTGTAGTGAGATTTCATAATAAAGGGAATATGCGACGTGATTAAATGTTAAGTATGGTTACCAAGTGCTCAACCACTTAGAATGCTTTACATACACTTGCGAGTGTGTTATATTTATAAATAATGAAATCTTGTGGTCTATTAATATATTGAAAAGATTGTTATGATAAACCTATGAACTCACCGACCTTTTGGTTGACACTTTTAAGCATGTTTATTCTCAGGTACGAATTAAGTCTTCCGCTGTGCATTTGCTCATTTTAAGGACATTACTTGGTGTCGATCATCGCAATGGGACCAAATATTGATGACTTCGTCCAGGTGGATAAGGACGGGTCGTCACATATATATATCAAATTATAATAATAGACCACAAGATTTCATATTTCAATACACATCCCATACATAGAGATAAAAATCATTCATATGGTGAACACCTGGTAACCGACATTAACAAGATGCATATATAAGAATATCCCCATCATTCCGGGACACCCTTCGGATATGATATAAATTTCGAAGTACTAAAGCATCCGGTACTTTGGATGGGACTTGTTGGGCCCGATAGATCTATCTTTAGGATTCGCGTCAATTAGGGTGTCTGTTCCCTAATTCTTAGATTACCAGACTTAATAAAAAGGGGCATATTCGATTTCGATAATTCAACCATAGAATGTAGTTTCACTTACTTGTGTCTATTTTGTAAATCATTTATAAAACCTGCATGTATTCTCATCCCAAAAATATTAGATTTTAAAAGTGGGATTATAACTCACTTTCACAGATTTTTACTTCGTCGAGAAGTAAGACTTGATCACTGGTTGATTCACAAACCTATAACAATATATACATATATATCAAAGTATGTTCAAAATATATTTACAACACTTTTAATATATTTTGATGTTTTAAGTTTATTAAGTCAGTTGTCCTCGTTAGTAACCTACAACTAGTTGTCCACAATTAGATGTACAGAAATAAATCGATAAATATTATCTTGAATCAATCCACGACCCAGTGTATACATATCTCAGTATTGATCACAACTCAAACTATATATATTTTGGAATCAACCTCAACCCTGTATAGCTAACTCCAACATTCACATATAGAGTGTCTATGGTTGTTCCGAAATATATATAGATGTGTCGACATGATAGGTCGAAACATTGTATACGTGTCTATGGTATCTCAAGATTACATAATATACAATACAAGTTGATTAAGTTATGGTTGGAATAGATTTGTTACCAATTTTCACGTAGCTAAAATGAGAAAAATTATTCAATCTTGTTTTACCCATAACTTCTTCATTTTAAATCCGTTTTGAGTGAATCAAATTGCTATGGTTTCATATTGAACTCTATTTTATGAATCTAAACAGAAAAGTATAGGTTTATAGTCAGAAAAATAAGTTACAAGTCGTTTTTGTAAAGGTAGTCATTTCAGTCGAAAGAACGACGTCTAGATGACCATTTTAGAAAACATACTTCCACTTTGAGTTTAACCATAATTTTTGGATATAGTTTCATGTTCATAATAAAAATCATTTTCTCAGAATAACAACTTTTAAATCAAAGTTTATCATAGTTTTTAATTAACTAACCCAAAACAGCCCGCGGTGTTATTACGACGGCGTAAATCCGGTTTTACGGTGTTTTTCGTGTTTCCAGGTTTTAAATCATTAAGTTAGCATATCATATAGATATAGAACATGTGTTTAGTTGATTTTAAAAGTCAAGTTAGAAGGATTAACTTTTGTTTGCGAACAAGTTTAGAATTAACTAAACTATGTTCTAGTGATTATAAGTTTAAACCTTCGAATAAGATAGCTTTATATGTATGAATCGAATGATGTTATGAACATCATTACTACCATAAGTTCCTTGGATAAACCTACTGGAAAAGAGAAAAATGGATCTAGCTTCAATGGATCCTTGGATGGCTCGAAGTTCTTGTATTAGAATGATAACCTACTGTAAGAAACAAAGATTTCTTGAGGTTGGATGATCACCTTACAAGATTGGAAGTGAGCTAGCAAACTTGAAAGTATTCTTGATTTTATGAAACTAGAACTTTTGGAATTTATGAAGAACACTTAGAACTTGAAGATAGAACTTGAGAGAGATCAATTAGATGAAGAAAATTGAAGAATGAAAGTGTTTGTAGGTGTTTTTGGTCGTTGGTGTATGGATTAGATATAAAGGATATGTTATTTTGTTTTCATGTAAATAAGTCATGAATGATTACTCATATTTTTGTAATTTTATGAGATATTTCATGCTAGTTGCCAAATGATGGTTCCCACATGTGTTAGGTGACTCACATGGGCTGCTAAGAGCTGATCATTGGAGTGTATATACCAATAGTACATACATCTAAAAGCTGTGTATTGTACGAGTACGAATACGGGTGCATACGAGTAGAATTGTTGATGAAACTGAACGAGGATGTAATTGTAAGCATTTTTGTTAAGTAGAAGTATTTTGATAAGTGTCTTGAAGTCTTTCAAAAGTGTATGAATACATATTAAAACACTACATGTATATACATTTTAACTGAGTCGTTAAGTCATCGTTAGTCGTTACATGTAAATGTTGTTTTGAAACCTTTAGGTTAACGATCTTGTTAAATGTTGTTAACCCAATGTTTATAATATCAAAAGAGATTTTAAATTATTATATTATCATGATATTATGATGTACGAATATCTCTTAATATGATATATATACATTAAATGTCGTTACAACGATAATCGTTACATATATGTCTCGTTTCAAAATCATTAAGTTAGTAGTCTTGTTTTTACATATGTAGTTCATTGTTAATATAATTAATGATATGTTTACTTATCATAATATCATGTTAACTATATATATAACCATATATATGTCATCATATAGTTTTTACAAGTTTTAACGTTCGTGAATCACCGGTCAACTTGGGTGGTCAATTGTCTATATGAAACATATTTCAATTAATCAAGTCTTAACAAGTTTGATTGCTTAACATGTTGGAAACATTTAATCATGTAAATATCAATCTCAATTAATATATATAAACATGGAAAAGTTCGGGTCACTACAGTACCTACCCGTTAAATAAATTTTGTCCCGAAATTTTAAGCTGTTGAAGGTGTTGACGAATCTTCTGGAAATAGATGCGGGTATTTCTTCTTCATCTGATCTTCACGCTCCCAGGTGAACTCGGGTCCTCTACGAGCATTCCATCGAACCTTAACAATTGGTATCTTGTTTTGCTTAAGTCTTTTAACCTCACGATCCATTATTTCGACGGGTTCTTCGATGAATTGAAGTTTTTCGTTGATTTGGATTTCATCTAACGGAATAGTGAGATCTTCTTTAGCAAAATATTTCTTCAAATTCGAGACGTGGAAAGTGTTATGTACAGCCGCGAGTTGTTGAGGTAACTCAAGTCGGTAAGCTACTGGTCCAACACGATCAATAATCTTGAATGGTCCAATATACCTTGGATTTAATTTCCCTCGTTTACCAAATCGAACAACGCCTTTCCAAGGTGCAACTTTAAGCATGACCATCTCTCCAATTTCAAATTCTATATCTTTTCTTTTAATGTCAGCGTAGCTCTTTTGTCGACTTTGGGCGGTTTTCAACCGTTGTTGAATTTGGATGATCTTCTCGGTAGTTTCTTGTATAATCTCCGGACCCGTAATCTGTCTATCCCCCACTTCACTCCAACAAATCAGAGACCTGCACTTTCTACCATAAAGTGCTTCAAATGGCGCCATCTCAATGCTTGAATGGTAGCTGTTGTTGTAGGAAAATTCTGCTAACGGTAGATGTCGATCCCAACTGTTTCCAAAATCAATAACACATGCTCGTAGCATGTCTTCAAGCGTTTGTATCGTCCTTTCGCTCTGCCCATCAGTTTGTGGATGATAGGCAGTACTCATATCTAGACGAGTTCCTAATGCTTGCTGTAATGTCTGCCAGAATCTTGAAATAAATCTACCATCCCTATCAGAGATAATAGAGATTGGTATTCCATGTCTGGAGACGACTTCCTTCAAATACAGTCGTGCTAACTTCTCCATCTTGTCATCTTCTCTTATTGGCAGGAAGTGTGCTGATTTGGTGAGACGATCAACTATTACCCAAATAGTATCAAAACCACTTGCAGTCCTTGGCAATTTAGTGATGAAATCCATGGTAATGTTTTCCCATTTCCATTCTGGGATTTCGGGTTGTTGAAGTAGACCTGATGGTTTCTGATGCTCAGCTTTGACCTTAGAACACGTCAAACATTCTCCTACGTATTTAGCAACATCAGCTTTCATACCCGGCCACCAAAAATGTTTCTTGAGATCCTTGTACATCTTCCCTGTTCCAGGATGTATTGAGTATCTGGTTTTATGAGCTTCTCTAAGTACCATTTCTCTCATATCTCCAAATTTTGGTACCCAAATCCTTTCAGCCCTATACCGGGTTCCGTCTTCCCGAATATTAAGATGCTTCTTCGATCCTTTGGGTATTTCATCCTTTAAATTTCCCTCTTTTAAAACTCCTTGTTGCGCCTCCTTTATTTGAGTAGTAAGGTTATTATGAATCATTATATTCATAGATTTTACTTGAATGGGTTCTCTGTCCTTCCTGCTCAAGGCATCGGCTACCACATTTGCCTTCCCCGGGTGGTAACGAATCTCAAAGTCGTAATCATTCAATAATTCAATCCACCTACGCTGCCTCATATTCAGTTGTTTCTGATTAAATATGTGTTGAAGACTTTTGTGGTCGGTATATATAATACTTTTGACCCCATATAAGTAGTGCCTCCAAGTCTTTAATGCAAAAACAACTGCGCCTAATTCCAAATCATGCGTCGTATAATTTTGCTCGTGAATCTTCAATTATCTAGACGCATAAGCAATCACCTTCGTTCGTTGCATTAATACACAACCGAGACCTTGCTTTGATGCGTCACAATAAATCACAAAATCATCATTCCCTTCAGGCAATGACAATATAGGTGCCGTAGTTAGCTTTTTCTTCAATAACTGAAACGCTTTCTCTTGTTCATCATTCCATTCAAATTTCTTCCCTTTATGCGTTAATGCAGTCAAGGGTTTTGCTATTCTGGAAAAGTCTTGGATGAACCTTCTGTAGTAACCAGCTAGTCCTAAAAACTGGCGTATGTGTTTTGGAGTTTTCGGGGTTTCCCACTTTTCAACAGTTTCTATCTTTGCCGGATCCACCTTAATACCTTCTTTGTTCACTATGTGACCGAGGAATTGAACTTCTTCCAACCAAAATGCACACTTTGAAAACTTAGCGTACAATTCTTCCTTCCTCAATACTTCTAACACCTTTCTCAAATGTTCACCGTGTTCTTGGTCATTCTTTGAGTAAATAAGTATGTCATCAATGAAAACAATGACAAACTTGTCAAGGTATGGTCCACACACTCGGTTCATAAGGTCCATGAACACAGCTGGTGCATTAGTTAAACCAAACGGCATGACCATAAACTCGTAATGACCGTAACGTGTTCTGAAAGCAGTCTTTGGAATATCATCTTCTTTCACCCGCATTTGATGATACCCGGAACGTAAGTCAATCTTTGAAGGAGCACGAGCTATTGGTGCAGCTCCTGGTACAAGATCTATTTGAAATTCAACGGATCGATGTGGGGGTAATCCCGGTAATTCTTTCGAAAATACATCGGGAAATTCTTTTGCAATGGGAACATCATTGATGCTCTTTTCTTCAGTTTGTACTTTCTCGACGTGTGCTAGAACAGCATAACAACCTTTTCTTATTAGTTTTTGTGCCTTCAAATTACTAATAAGATGTAGCTTCGTGTTGCCCTTTTCTCCGTACACCATTAAGGGTTTTCCTTTTTCTCGTATAATGCAAATTGCATTTTTGTAACAAACGATCTCTGCTTTCACTTCTTTCAACCAGTCCATACCGATTATCACATCAAAATTCCCTAACTCTACTGGTATCAAATCAATCTTAAATGTTTCGCTAACCAGTTTAATTTCTTGATTCCGACATATATTATCTGCTGAAATTAATTTACCATTTGCTAATTCGAGTAAAAATTTACTATCCAAAGGCATCAATGGACAACTTAATTTAGCACAAAAATCTCTACTCATATAGCTTCTATCCGTACCCGAATCAAATAAAACGTAAGCAGATTTATTGTCAATAAGAAACGTACCCGTAACAAGCTCCGGGTCTTCCTGTGCCTCTGCCGCATTAATATTGAAAACTCTTCCGCGGCCTTGTCCAATCGTGTTCTCCTGGTTCGGGCAATTTCTAATAATGTGGCCCGGTTTTCCACATTTATAACAAACTACATTGGCATAACTTGCTCCGACACTACTTGCTCCACCATTACTCGTTCCGACACCATTTGTTCCTTTCGTTCTATTAACCCCTGGTCCGTAGACCTCACATTTCGCCGCGCTATGACCATTTCTTTTACACTTGTTGCAAAATTTGGTGCAGAACCCCGAGTGATACTTTTCACACCTTTGGCATAGCTGCTTCTGATTGTTGTTGTTGTTGTTGCGGTTATTATTGTTGTTGGGATGATTGTTGTAGTTGCTGTTGTTGTTGTTGTTGTTGTTGTTGGGCCGTTTGTTGTAGTTGCGATTGATGTTGCGATTGTTGGGATAATTGTTGCGATTATTGTTGTAATTACTGTTGTTGTTGTATTGGTGATTCTTATCACCGTTTTCCTCCCACTTTCTTTTGACTTGCTTCACATTGGCCTCTTCAGCAGTCTGTTCTTTAATTCTTTCTTCAATCTGGTTCACTAGTTTGTGAGCCATTCTACATGCCTGTTGTATGGAGGCGGGCTCGTGTGAACTTATATCTTCTTGGATTCTTTCCGGTAATCCTTTCACAAACGCGTCGATCTTCTCTTCCTCATCTTCGAACGCTCCCGGACACAATAGGCACAATTCTGTGAATCGTCTTTCGTACGTGGTAATATCAAATCCTTGGTTTCGTAACCCTCTAAGTTCCGTCTTGAGCTTATTGACCTCAGTTCTGGGACGGTACTTCTCGTTCATCAAGTGCTTGAATGCTGACCACGGTAGTGCGTACGCATCGTCTTGTCCCACTTGCTCTAGATAGGTATTCCACCATGTTAACGCAGAACCTGTGAAGGTATGCGTAGCGTACTTCACTTAGTCCTCTTCAGTACACTTACTTATGGCAAACACCGATTCGACCTTCTCGGTCCACCGTTTCAATCCGATCGGTCCTTCGGTTCCATCAAATTCCAAAGGTTTGCAGGCAGTGAATTCTTTGTAGGTGCATCCTACACGATTTCCTGTACTGCTAGATCCAAGGTTATTGTTGGTATGTAGCGCAGCCTGTACTGCGGCTATGTTTGAAGCTAGAAAAGTACGGAATTCCTCTTCATTCATATTCACGATGTGTCGAGTAGTCGGTGCCATTTCCTTCAAAATAGTCAAATGGAACAAGTTAATCATACAGAATATTAAGAGTAGTTAATAGTATTTCGTAGCATAATATGAACTCATTTATAAAAGCTTTTTCTTCATATTAGCATTTTATAAGTTTAAATTCGGGTAGTACCTACCCGTTAAGTTCATACTTAGTAGCTAATATACAATTCAACTACTACAATTCTATATGAAAAACTGATTATAATAATATTTCGCGTTCAAACTTTTACACAATATTTTACAAACTTACAATACCGCTTATTTTACATATAGCATGAAATATAGCACACAATAAATTTGATACAAGATGGTTGTGAAGATAATTCTAGCTAGTACACAAGTCGTTCAGCAAAGGCAATAAAGACACGTAATTCATACGTCCAGAAACAAGTCATGCATTCTGGTTTTACTAGGACTACTTCCCATCCTTGGTCTTGTGGAACATAACCGTTATGGCCGTTGATAAGACAGCGTGTTGTAACGTCGTCAAAGGGACGAGGGTTACGTAATGTCCAGCAGTCCCGTAATAATCTAAAAACCTCATTTCTTACCCTAATTACCGACTCCGTCACTTGTGGGAACGTTTTGTTTAATAGTTGTAGCCCGATGTTCTTGTTCTCACTTTGGTGAGAAGCGAACATTACTAATCCGTAAGCATAACATGCTTCTTTATGTTGCATGTTAGCCGCTTTTTCTAAATCACGAAGTCCAATATTCGGATATATTGAGTCAAAATAATTTCTTAACCCATTGCGTAAAATAGCATTTGGGTTCCCCGCAATATATGCGTCAAAGTAAACACATTGTAACTTATGGATTTCCCAATGTGATATCCCCCATCTTTCGAACGAAAGCCTTTTATAAACCAAGGCATTCTTGGAACGTTCTTCGAATGTCTTACAAACTGATCTCCCCTTAAATAGTTGTGCCGAAGAATTCTGACCAACTCTAGACAAGATTTCATCAATCATGTCTCCGGGTGGGTCTCTTATAATATTGGGTTGTCTATCCATTTTGTGTTTTTAAACTATAAAATAGACAAGAGTTAGATTCATAAAAAAATACTTATTAATACAAGCAATTTTTACATATATCATAAAGCATAAGCACACTATATTACATATATTACACCACACGAATACAACTATCTTATTCCGACTCGCTCGTTTCTTCTTCTTCGGTTTTGGTTCGTTTTGCCAAGTTTCTAGGGATATATGATGTTCTCCTAATACTAACTGTCGTTTTCCACAACGGTTTAGAAAAACCTGGTGGTTTAGAGGTTCCCGGGTCATTGTTACAACTTAAGGACTTCGAGGGTTGACGATACATATAAAGTTCATCGGGGTTGGAATTAGATTTCTCTATTTTTATGCCCTTTCCCTTATTATTTTCTTTTGCCTTTTTAAATTCAGTTGGGGTAATTTCTATAACATCATCGGAATTCTCGTCGGAATCCGATTCATCGGAGAATTGGTAATCCTCCCAATATTTTGCTTCCTTGGCGGAAACACCATTGACCATAATTAACCTTGGTCGGTTGGTTGAGGATTTTCTTTTACTTAACCGTTTTATTATTTCCCCCACCGGTTCTATTTCTTCATCCGGTTCCTCCTCTTCCGGTTCTGATTCTTCTTCCGGTTCCGACTCTTCTTCCGGTTCCTCTTCGGGAACTTGTGAATCAGTCCACGAATCATTCCAATTTACATTTGACTCTTCATTATTATTAGGTGAGTCAATGGGACTTGTTCTAGAGGTAGACATCTATCACATAATATCAAACGCGTTAAGAGATTAATATATCACATAATATTCACATGTTAAAAATATATAGTTTCCAACAAAATTCGTTAAGCAATCATTTTTCAAGTAAACACGGTCGAAGTCCAGACTCACTAATGCATCCTAACAAACTCGATAAGACACACTAATGCAAAATTCTGGTTCTCTAAGACCAACGCTCTGATACCAACTGAAATGTCCCGTTCTTATTGATTAAAAACGTTCCATATTAATTGATTTCGTTGCGAGGTTTTGACCTCTATATGAGACGTTTTTCAAAGACTGCATTCATTTTTAAAACAAACCATAACCTTTATTTCATAAATAAAGGTTTAAAAAGCTTTACGTAGATTATCAAATAATGATAATCTAAAATATCCTGTTTACACACGACCATTACATAATGGTTTACAATACAAATATGTTACATCGAAATCAGTTTCTTGAATCCAGTTTTTACACAATATCATACAAACATGGACTCCAAATCTTGTCCTTATTTAGTATGCAATAGCGGAAGCTCTTAGTATTCACCTGAGAATAAACATGCTTTAAACGTCAACAAAAATGTTGGTGAGTTATAGGTTTAACCTATATATATCAAATTATAATAATAGACCACAAGATTTCATATTTCAATACACATCCCATACATAGAGATAAAAATCATTCATATGGTGAACACCTGGTAACCGACATTAACAAGATGCATATATAAGAATATCCCCATCATTCCGGGACACCCTTCGGATATGATATAAATTTCGAAGTACTAAAGCATCCGGTACTTTGGATGGGGCTTGTTGGGCCCGATAGATCTATCTTTAGGATTCGCGTCAATTAGGGTGTCTGTTCCCTAATTCTTAGATTACCAGGCTTAATAAAAAGGGGCATATTCGATTTCGATAATTTAACCATAGAATGTAGTTTCACTTACTTGTGTCTATTTTGTAAATCATTTATAAAACCTGCATGTATTCTCATCCCAAAAATATTAGATTTTAAAAGTGGGACTATAACTCACTTTCACAGATTTTTACTTCGTCGAGAAGTAAGACTTGGCCACTGGTTGATTCACGAACCTATAACAATATATACATATATATCAAAGTATGTTCAAAATATATTTACAACACTTTTAATATATTTTGATGTTTTAAGTTTATTAAGTCAGCTGTCCTCGTTAGTAACCTACAACTAGTTGTCCACAGTTAGATGTACAGAAATAAATCGATAAATATTATCTTGAATCAATCCACGACCCAGTGTATACGTATCTCAGTATTGATCACAACTCAAACTATATACATTTTGGAATCAACCTCAACCCTGTATAGCTAACTCCAACATTCACATATAGAGTGTCCATGGTTGTTCCGAAATATATATAGATGTGTCGACATGATAGGTCGAAACATTGTATACGTGTCTATGGTATCTCAAGATTACATAATATACAATACAAGCTGATTAAGTTTTGGTTGGAATAGATTTGTTACCAATTTTCACGTAGCTAAAATGAGAAAAATTATCCAATCTTGTTTTACCCATAACTTCTTCATTTTAAATCCGTTTTGAGTGAATCAAATTGCTATGGTTTCATATTGAACTCTATTTTATGAATCTAAATAGAAAAAGTATAGGTTTATAGTCGGAAAAATAAGTTACAAGTCGTTTTTGTAAAGGTAGTCATTTCAGTCGAAAGAACGACGTCTAGATGACCATTTTAGAAAACATACTTCTACTTTGAGTTTAACCATAATTTTTGGATATAGTTTCATGTTCATAATAAAAATTATTTTCTCAGAATAGCAACTTTTAAATCAAAGTTTATCATAGTTTTTAATTAACTAACCCAAAACAGCCCGCGGTGTTACTACGACGGCGTAAATCCGGTTTTACGGTGTTTTTCGTGTTTCCAGGTTTTAAATCATTAAGTTAGCATATCATATAGATATAGAACATGTGTTTAGTTGATTTTAAAAGTCAAGTTAGAAGGATTAACTTTTATTTGCGAACAAGTTTAGAATTAACTAAACTATGTTCTAGTGATTACAAGTTTAAACCTTCGAATAAGATAGCTTTATATGTATGAATCGAATGATGTTATGAACATCATTACTACCTTAAGTTCCTTGGATAAACCTACTGGAAAAGAGAAAAGTGGATCTAGCTTCAATGGATCCTTGGATGGCTCGAAGTTCTTGAAGCAGAATCATGACACGAAAACAAGTTCAAGTAAGATCATCACTTGAAATAAGATTGTTATAGTTATAGAAATTGAACCAAAGTTTGAATATGATTATTACCTTGTATTAGAATGATAACCTACTGTAAGAAACAAAGATTTCTTGAGGTTGGATGATCACCTTACAAGATTGGAAGTGAGCTAGCAAACTTGAAAGTATTCTTGATTTTATGAAACTAGAACTTTTGGAATTTATGAAGAACACTTAGAACTTGAAGATAGAACTTGAGAGAGATCAATTAGATGAAGAAAATTGAAGAATGAAAGTGTTTGTAGGTGTTTTTGGTCGTTGGTGTATGGATTAGATATAAAGGATATGTAATTTTGTTTTCATGTAAATAAGTCATGAATGATTACTCATATTTTCGTAATTTTATGAGATATTTCATGCTAGTTTCCAAATGATGGTTCCCACATGTGTTAGGTGACTCACATGGGCTGCTAAGAGCTGATCATTGGAGTGTATATACCAATAGTACATACATCTAAAAGCTGTGTATTGTACGAGTACGAATACGGGTGCATACGAGTAGAATTGTTGATGAAACTGAACGAGGATGTAATTGTAAGCATTTTTGTTAAGTAGAAGTATTTTGATAAGTGTCTTGAAGTCTTTAAAATGTGTATGAATACATATTAAAACACTACATGTATATACATTTTAACTGAGTCGTTAAGTCATCGTTAGTCGTTACATGTAAATGTTGTTTTGAAACCTTTAGGTTAACGATCTTGTTGAATGTTGTTAACCCATTGTTTATTTTAACAAATGAGATGTTAAATTATTATATTATCATGATATTATGATATATAATATATCTTAGTATGATGTATATACAGTTAAATGTCGTTACAACGATAATCGTTACATATATGTCTCGTTTCGAAATCATTAAGTTAGTAGCCTTATTTTTACATATGTATTTCATTGTTAATACACTTAATAATATATTTACTTATCATTTAACATAATTAACCAAGTGTATCAATATCTTAATATGATTCATATGTACCTAGTAATACGTTGTTATAACGATAATCGTTATATATATCGTTTTCGAGTTTCTTAAATTAATAGTCTCATTTTTATGTATATAACTCATTGTTAAAATACCTAATGAGATACATACTTATAATAAAACCATGTTAACTATATATATAACCATATATATGTCATCGTATAGTTTTTATAAGTTTTAACGTTCGTGAATCACCGGTCAACTTGGGTGGTCAATTGTCTATATGAAACATATTTCAATTAATCAAGTCTTAACAAGTTTGATTGCTTAACATGTTGGAAACATTTAATCATGTAAATATCAATCTTAATTAATTTATATAAACATGGAAAAGTTCGGGTCACTACAGTACCTACCCGTTAAATAAATTTCGTCCCGAAATTTTAAGCTGTTGAAGGTGTTGACGAATCTTCTGGAAATAGATGCGGGTATTTCTTCTTCATCTGATCTTCACGCTCCCAGGTGAACTCGGGTCCTCTACGAGCATTCCATCGAACCTTAACAATTGGTATCTTGTTTTGCTTAAGTCTTTTAACCTCACGATCCATTATTTCGACGGGTTCTTCGATGAATTGAAGTTTTTCGTTGATTTAGATTTCATCTAACGGAATAGTGAGATCTTCTTTAGCAAAACATTTCTTCAAATTCGAGACGTGGAAAGTGTTATGTACAGCCGCGAGTTGTTGAGGTAACTCAAGTCGGTAAGCTACTGGTCCGACACGATCAATAATCTTGAATGGTCCAATATACCTTGGATTTAATTTCCCTCGTTTACCAAATCGAACAACGCCTTTCCAAGGTGCAACTTTAAGCATGACCATCTCTCCAATTTCAAATTCTATATCTTTTCTTTTAATGTCAGCGTAGCTCTTTTGTCGACTTTGGGCGGTTTTCAACCGTTGTTGAATTTGGATGATCTTCTCGGTAGTTTCTTGTATAATCTCCGGACCCGTAATCTGTCTATCCCCCACTTCACTCCAACAAATCGGAGACCTGCACTTTCTACCATAAAGTGCTTCAAACGGCGCCATCTCAATGCTTGAATGGTAGCTGTTGTTGTAGGAAAATTCTGCTAACGGTAGATGTCGATCCCAACTGTTTCCGAAATCAATAACACATGCTCGTAGCATGTCTTCAAGCGTTTGTATCGTCCTTTCGCTCTGCCCATCAGTTTGTGGATGATAGGCAGTACTCATGTCTAGACGAGTTCCTAATGCTTGCTGTAATGTCTGCCAGAATCTTGAAATAAATCTGCCATCCCTATCAGAGATAATAGAGATTGGTATTCCATGTCTGGAGATGACTTCCTTCAAATACAGTCGTGCTAACTTCTCCATCTTGTCATCTTCTCTTATTGGCAGGAAGTGTGCTGATTTGGTGAGACGATCAACTATTACCCAAATAGTATCAAAACCACTTGCAGTCCTTGGTAATTTAGTGATGAAATCCATGGTAATGTTTTCCCATTTCTATTCCGGGATTTCGGGTTGTTGAAGTAGACCTGATGGTTTCTGATGCTCAGCTTTGACCTTAGAACACGTCAAACATTCTCCTACGTATTTAGCAACATCGGCTTTCATACCCGGCCACCAAAAATGTTTCTTGAGATCCTTGTACATCTTCCCCGTTCCAGGATGTATTGAGTATCTGGTTTTATGAGCTTCTCTAAGTACCATTTCTCTCATATCTCCAAATTTTGGTACCCAAATCCTTTCAGCCCTATACCGGGTTCCGTCTTCCCGAATATTAAGATGCTTCTCCGATCCTTTGGGTATTTCATCCTTTAAATTTCCCTCTTTTAAAACTCCTTGTTGCGCCTCCTTTATTTGAGTAGTAAGGTTATTATGAATCATTATATTCATAGATTTTACTCGAATGGGTTCTCTGTCCTTCCTGATCAAGGCATCGGCTACCACATTTGCCTTCCCCGGGTGGTAACGAATCTCAAAGTCGTAATCATTCAACAATTCAATCCACCTACGCTGCCTCATATTCAGTTGTTTCTGATTAAATATGTGTTGAAGACTTTTGTGGTCAGTATATATAATACTTTTGACCCCATATAAGTAGTGCCTCCAAGTCTTTAATGCAAAAACAACCGCACCTAATTCCAAATCATGCGTCGTATAATTTTGCCCGTGAATCTTCAATTGTCTAGATGCATAAGCAATCACCTTCGTTCGTTGCATTAATACACAACCGAGACCTTGCTTTGATGCGTCACAATAAATCACAAAATCATCATTCCCTTCAGGCAATGACAATATAGGTGCCGTAGTTAGCTTTTTCTTCAATAACTGAAACGCTTTCTCTTGTTCATCCTTCCATTCAAATTTCTTCCCTTTATGCGTTAATGCAGTCAAGGGTTTTGCTATTCTGGAAAAGTCTTGGATGAACCTTCTGTAGTAACCAGCTAGTCCTAAAAACTGGCGTATGTGTTTCGGAGTTTTCGGGGTTTCCCACTTTTCAACAGTTTCTATCTTTGCCGGATCCACCTTAATACCTTCTTTGTTCACTATGTGACCGAGGAATTGAACTTCTTCCAACCAAAATGCACACTTTGAAAACTTAGCGTACAATTCTTCCTTCCTCAATACTTCTAACACCTTTCTCAAATGTTCACCGTGTTCTTGGTCATTCTTTGAGTAAATGAGTATGTCATCAATGAAAACAATGACAAACTTGTCAAGGTATGGTCCACACACTCGGTTCATAAGGTCCATGAACACAGCTGGTGCATTAGTTAAGCCAAACGGCATGACCATAAACTCGTAATGACCGTAACGTGTTCTGAAAGCAGTCTTTGGAATATCATCTTCTTTCACCCGCATTTGATGATACCCGGAACGTAAGTCAATCTTTGAATAAACAGACGAGCCTTGTAGTTGATCAAATAAGTCATCGATTCTCGGTAGTGGGTAGCGGTTCTTGATGGTAAGTTTGTTCAACTCTCGGTAGTCGATACACAACCTGAATGTACCATCTTTCTTCTTGACAAACAAAACAGGAGCTCCCCACGGTGATGTGCTTGGTCGAATGAAACCACGCTCTAAAAGTTCTTGTAATTGGCTTTGTAGTTCTTTCATCTCACTGGGTGCGAGTCTGTAAGGAGCACGAGCTATTGGTGCAGCTCCTGGTACAAGATCTATTTGAAATTCAACGGATCGATGTGGGGGTAATCCCGGTAATTCTTTCGGAAATACATCGGGAAATTCTTTTGCAATGGGAACATCATTGATGCTCTTTTCTTCAGTTTGTACTTTCTCGACGTGTGCTAGAACAGCATAGCAACCTTTTCTTATTAGTTTTTGTGCCTTCAAATTACTAATAAGATGTAGCTTCGTGTTGCCCTTTTCTCCGTACACCATTAAGGGTTTTCCTTTTTCTCGTATAATGCGAGTTGCATTTTTGTAACAAACGATCTCTGCTTTCACTTCTTTCAACCAGTCCATACCGATTATCACATCAAAACTCCCTAACTCTACTGGTATCAAATCAATCTTAAATGTTTCGCTAACCAGTTTAATTTCTCGATTCCGACATATATTATCTTGTAACGACCCGACCAAAACCGTTATTGACGGCGCCGTTAACTTAGGTCCCGTTGCGTGGTCGTAGTCCCTATATGAGACTCGTTTGACCAAAATTATGTCGCATTCATTTGAAACGTACAAGTCTTGCAAAGTTTAGTTTACAAACAATTCGACAACAAGTTTAAGATTACAAAAATTGTAAAGTATAAATGAAATAACTTGCGACATAATATAAGTTGAAAATCACAGTTGCTATAAATAGCGTAAGTATGTATGCTTTAAGGTTTAATCCAAAAGTGCTATCACTAGTGTATGCATGTATGCCTGACCTCAAGCAAGAAATCAAAGTGTGCGGAAGCATGTATCAAATAGCCGAGTATGAACCTGAGAAACATATAGAAAACTGACAACGAAAACGTTGGTGAAATCATAGATGTATTTGTAAACGTTGTTTTTGAACCACAAGATTTAGTATTCCCATAGTTGATTATCAAAATCGTTTGCATTCCAAACGTATTGTTCGCGAGCACCCAATTATCAAGACTTAACGTTTCCTTCCATAGAACCCCATCACAATAGTGTTAGAACATACACTGTTTCTCGAAAATATATTTCATCCGTAGACGGTAGCGAACCGTCCGAAATGAGGGTTTGTCAAACCCGTATGGCCACACAATATAAGTTCTCGCTTACACCCTGCAAGTGTAACTAATGATAATCGAATTGAGGATTTTTGTTCTAACTCGCTGTGGAATGTTTGTTTTCCTTGTACTTGTGTTCAAAGTATAAAAGTAAGTAGTACAAAATGTAACAAAGTATATGTTTCTCAGCCCACAATTTAAAAGTATAAAAAGTTGTTGAAAAGGTGGGACTATGATCTCACCTCGAGTGCACGAGTATAAATGTACTTCACAAAGTAAACGTGTGCATGAAAGTTGCTTAGCCTTGACCTAAACAAGTAAGTTGTGTCAATTAACCGGTTACGATACAAGGTCGGGTGAAATGTGTTCAATTAGTCCTATGGCTCGTTACGACTCGATTAAATATAGCATGTGGATCAATTTGTCAAGTTTCATACAAGAATCACGTATAAAAGCATGTTAGAACGATTGCATAAAAGTTTGGTTAAGTTTGACTAAAAGTCAAACTTGGTCAAAGTCAACGAAAAAGTCAACACGTTCGGGTCGGGTCCCGGACTATTTTTCTATGCTAGTTATTCATATACAAGTATATTAGAACAAGTTTCATGTGAATCGGAGGTCGGTAGCTAGTCAAACATTTCACGTGAAATGGGTCCAAGAGGTCAGAATCTGGCCAGGTGATTCCGCGCGCCGCGCGGGGATGTGGCGCGCCGCGCCACTCCCTGGGCAGAGAATTCTGGTCAGTTTTTCCAAGTGTGCACGAACCAAAACCTTTTCTAACACAACACTTGACCCGCAAACAATTAGAACATGTATTTTATATCATCGGAAAGCTATTTCGACAAGGAATACAATTAACTACCTTTCACAAGCAAAAACATCAATTACAATAACCGAAAACTCGTCAATTGATCAAGAAAGGTTTATTTTCAAAGTTTCAAGTTCGTAAAACGTATTTTATGATTCGGGAATCCAATTTACACATACGATATGCCGTTTCGAAGGTAATTAAGCATACATTGCATCTAAACACTTACTAACAACATTAACAAGCATTCAACGCATCAAAAGTTCGTTTTAAAGCTATCAAACCCTAACCAAAAGTTCACAAAATCAATAATCACGTTTATGAAGTTTCTTTAATCAATCTATACATCAACATGAAGCTAATGATGCTAGTAACACTTTTAAAACATGAACTTTAACAATCTAACACATTTGATCATCCAAAATCAAAGATTAAGCATACACTTTTCATTTTCAAGCTAGTTACACCAAAACATCAAGATCGAGCATACAAATCATATATTCATGTTATACACGAGCCATAGACACTAACTAACAACATTTCAAGTCAAAAACACGAATTTAAAGAAATCTAGAGTTTTAGAAATGTTACCCAAACTTGATGAAATTGGTATCAAAATGTAGAGGATGAAGAGAGGATCACGAATATGTAATTTGTTTTGAAGTTTGCTTCCCGATCCGAATTTAGATGATGAATGTTTGAATTGGGTGTTTGTGTGTGTGTTCTTGCTAGAGAGAAAGAGAGAGAGATGGAGGTGATTGAACGGTGAGGAAGGTGGGGAGGTGGTGACTAGTTGCCCCAATTTGGCCAAGTGACGAGATTGGTCCCTCAAGTTTCAAAGCGGGTGCGGTAATTAACCAAACGAATATTTTAAAACGCTCGAGTAAACGGGTGATGTCAAAATTAAATAGCGGGAATATAATGAACGTTACTCACGGAAACTATTAATTTAAATACGAAAGATTATGTTTTAAAAAAAAAGACGGTGTTAAAATTAAATTTAACGGAAAAACGCGGGATGTTACATTATCCACGCCTCAAAAGAAATTTCGTCCTGAAATTTAGTTGGAAGTAGTAGTTGTTGAATCTTCCTCGAGATCTTGCGTTGCCAATTCTACGAGTGAGGGAGAAGTACGTCCTAGGGTATTTCAACGAATTTTGACGGTCGGGATCATATGTTGTTTTAAGGTTTGGCTTCACGATTTATGGTTTCAACCGGTCCTCCTAGGAAGTGAGGGTTATCGTCGATAGTGAGTTCATCAAAGGAGATAACAAGTTCTCGTTTCGCAAAACACGTCTTTGAGTTGATACATCGAATGTAGGATAAACGGAGACCCAAAATGAGTCGGAAAAATCTAAACGGCTAGCGACGGGTCCAAAACACCCCAAGAATTTAAAGGATCGAAATATAGCGGATTTAGCTTCCTACGTTTCCCGAAACGGATTGCACCTTTCCAAGGTGCGACTCTTAACGTGACGCGGTTACCCACTTGGAATTCGAGAGGTTCACGTCTAACATCGGCATAGTTCTTTTGGCGACTACGATCCGCCTTGAGCCTTTCTTGGAATTGAAAAATTTCCCAGTTGTTTCATGAATGATTTCGGGTCCGGTGGTTCGCTTGTCACCTACTTCGGTTCAACAAATTAAGAAAACGACGATTACGGCTATACGGGTCCTCGAAAAGTGTGACGTTAAGACTTGAATGATAACCATCGTTGTAAGAGAATTTGGTTAAAGGCAAAAACTTTTCTCAAGTAAATTTGAAGTTGGTAATACAAATTCGTATTATGGTTTTCAAGACTTAAATCGTACGTTTGTTCGGTCCGTCGAGTTGTGGATGGTACGCGGTACTCATGTCTAAACGCGGTCCCGAGGCTTTTTGTAAGGTACTCCAAAATCTAGAAGTGAAACGAGGATCTCGATCCGAAACGGGGTACATTTCCCTAAGGCATATCGAACAAGTTGCTAGGAATTGAAAACGTTAGCTAGGACAAGTTTCTCAAGAAAATTCGCATCGCGGAAGATTTATCGGTTTCCAAAAACGTTCGTCGGGGCAAGTTCTTATCGGGTTTTGAAAACGATTGTTAGGACTATCCACCCTCGCGGCGAATACTTGTATGACGTGAAGAGTCGCTCTCCATTGAGAATTTAGAATAAGGACCTCCTGAACCGGAAGTACGAGGGTGATGCAAGAGAAGTTTCCGCCCCGATGTGAGCATAACGAGTAAATTGTAATTAGTCAATAAGACTGTGCGAGGACAGGCTAGTATACACGTGTAACATACGGTTGAAGCCGAGAGGAATCGGTAATTCATTCGGAAGCATAAATATAATTTGACAAAAGTCGAAGGGTTGTCCCCGGTATGGTTGTTATCAATATTCTCGGAGTTTTCGGATGTCCAAACATGAAAAGATGAAGTCATGTACATGGAACATGGTGGTGTTTAGGTTGATCGAGTCTAACCACCATCACGCGTCACTAGAACTTTGGTATGTCTTACCGTAATATAACCACGTTGATCGAGTGTCGTTATATTACGCTAACTCATACCTCCATTCCCACATCACTCTATAGATTCAAGTTCGTGTAATCGTGAAGTTTAAAATACACAAAGTGTAACAACGTCTCTAACGTGACTCGTATTGAATCGAAAGAATTAGTGCAACTATAAAGAAGCGTTCCCCGAGGGAAGTGTATAAATGATTGTTCACGGCAATGTGGTTCGAGTCAGACAATAAGGTATTCAGGTATGAAAAGAGTAACGAGTCATGATAACGAGTAGTACGCAACCGTAGTGATAAATGTTGATGACGATACTCACCTAGAGTAGTGATGGTAGTAACACCAAAAAGTAGATAGTAAGAAACACCAGTGGAAAACCGATAGTATGTTGAAACGGTGGCAAACAACAATCCGGGAGACAGAGTTCCCAAACAAGTGTGACTAATGAAGTCGTCGTCATCCATACGTGTATGAATCATGAATTTACGTGTGTTACCAAAAAGTGGCGGAATACGAGTTCGTATGATGAAGGTTGGGTACCATTAAAAAGTTTGCCTAAGAATGATTCAAGTATAATGCACAAGTAGTCAAGTAAGTGCTATCTATAGCAAATGTATGTCAGAATGCAAATGCTAACTATCCGGTTGTAGTCTAGACTCACTAATGCATCCTAACGACTCTGTTAGACACACTAATGCACGTCCTAGTTCCCTACAACCAACGCTCTGATACCACTTGTAACGACCCGACCAAAACCGTTATTGACGGCGCCGTTAACTTAGGTCCCGTTGCGTGGTCGTAGTCCCTATATGAGACTCGTTTGACCAAAATTATGTCGCATTCATTTGAAACGTACAAGACTTGCAAAGTTTAGTTTACAAACAATTCGACAACAAGTTTAAGATTACAAAAATTGTAAAGTATAAATGAAATAACTTGCGACATAATATAAGTTGAAAATCACAGTTGCTATAAATAGCGTAAGTATGTATGCTTTAAGGTTTAATCCAAAAGTGCTATCACTAGCGTATGCATGTATGCCTGACCTCAAGCAAGAAATCAAAGTGTGCGGAAGCATGTATCAAATAGCCGAGTATGAACCTGAGAAACATATAGAAAACTGTCAACGAAAACGTTGGTGAAATCATAGATGTATTTGTAAATGTTGTTTTTGAACCACAAGATTTAGTATTCCCATAGTTGATTATCAAAATCGTTTGCATTCCAAACGTATTGTTCGCGAGCACCCAATTATCAAGACTTAACGTTTCCTTCCATAGAACCCCATCACAATAGTGTTAGAACATACACTGTTTCTCGAAAATATATTTCATCCGTAGACGGTAGCGAACCGTCCGAAATGAGGGTTTGTCAAACCCGTATGGCCACACAATATAAGTTCTCGCTTACACCCTGCAAGTGTAACTAATGATAATCGAATTGAGGATTTTTGTTCTAACTCGCTGTGGAATGTTTGTTTTCCTTGTACTTGTGTTCAAAGTATAAAAGTAAGTAGTACAAAATGTAACAAAGTATATGTTTCTCAGCCCACAATTTAAAAGTATAAAAAGTTGTTGAAAAGGTGGGACTATGATCTCACCTCGAGTGCACGAGTATAAATGTACTTCACAAAGTAAACGTGTGCATGAAAGTTGCTTAGCCTTGACCTAAACAAGTAAGTTGTGTCAATTAACCGGTTACGATACAAGGTCGGGTGAAATGTGTTCAATTAGTCCTATGGCTCGTTACGACTCGATTAAATATAGCATGTGGATCAATTTGTCAAGTTTCATACAAGAATCACGTATAAAAGCATGTTAGAACGATTGCATAAAAGTTTGGTTAAGTTTGACTAAAAGTCAAACTTGGTCAAAGTCAACGAAAAAGTCAACACGTTCGGGTCGGGTCCCGGACTATTTTTCTATGCTAGTTATTCATATACAAGTATATTAGAACAAGTTTCATGTGAATCGGAGGTCGGTAGCTAGTCAAACATTTCACGTGAAATGGGTCCAAGAGGTCAGAATCTGGCCAGGTGATTCCGCGCGCCGCGCGGGGATGTGGCGCGCCGCGCCACTACCTGGGCAGAGAATTCTGGTCAGTTTTTCCAAGTGTGCACGAACCAAAACCTTTTCTAACACAACACTTGACCCGCAAACAATTAGAACATGTATTTATATCATCGGAAAGCTATTTCGACAAGGAATACAATTAACTACCTTTCACAAGCAAAAACATCAATTACAATAACCGAAAACTCGTCAATTGATCAAGAAAGGTTTATTTTCAAAGTTTCAAGTTCGTAAAACGTATTTTATGATTCGGGAATCCAATTTACACATACGATATGCCGTTTCGAAGGTAATTAAGCATACATTGCATCTAAACACTTACTAACAACATTAACAAGCATTCAACGCATCAAAAGTTCATTTTAAAGCTATCAAACCCTAACCAAAAGTTCACAAAATCAATAATCACGTTTATGAAGTTTCTTTAATCAATCTATACATCAACATGAAGCTAATGATGCTAGTAACACTTTTAAAACATGAACTTTAACAATCTAACACATTTGATCATCCAAAATCAAAGATTAAGCATACACTTTTCATTTTCAAGCTAGTTACACCAAAACATCAAGATCGAGCATACAAATCATATATTCATGTTATACACGAGCCATAGACACTAACTAACAACATTTCAAGTCAAAAACACGAATTTAAAGAAATCTAGAGTTTTAGAAATGTTACCCAAACTTGATGAAATTGGTATCAAAATGTAGAGGATGAAGAGAGGATCACGAATATGTAATTTGTTTTGAAGTTTGCTTCCCGATCCGAATTTAGATGATGAATGTTTGAATTGGGTGTTTGTGTGTGTGTTCTTGCTAGAGAGAAAGAGAGAGAGATGGAGGTGATTGAATGGTGAGGAAGGTGGGGAGGTGGTGACTAGTTGC
This sequence comes from Rutidosis leptorrhynchoides, assembly GCF_046630445.1. Taxonomy (NCBI): domain Eukaryota; kingdom Viridiplantae; phylum Streptophyta; class Magnoliopsida; order Asterales; family Asteraceae; genus Rutidosis; species Rutidosis leptorrhynchoides. The sequence continues at coordinate 543,277,597 of NC_092334.1, forward strand.
CCCAATTTGGCCAAGTGACGAGATTGGTCCCTCAAGTTTCAAAGCGGGTGCGGTAATTAACCAAACGAATATTTTAAAAAGCTCGAGTAAACGGGTGATGTCAAAATTAAATAGCGGGAATATAATGAACGTTACTCACGAAAACTATTAATTTAAATACAAAAGATTATGTTTTAAAAAAAAAGACGGTGTTAAAATTAAATTTAACGGAAAAACGCGGGATGTTACATATCTGCTGAAATTAATTTACCACTTGCTAATTCGAGTAAAAATTTACTATCCAAAGGCGTCAATGGACAACTTAATTTAGCACAAAAATCTCTACTCATATAGCTTCTATCCGCACCCGAATCAAATAAAACGTAAGAAGATTTATTGTCAATAAGAAACGTACCCGTAACAAGCTCCGGGTCTTCCTGTGCCTCTGCCGCATTAATATTGAAAACTCTTCCGCGGCCTTGTCCATTCGTGTTCTCCTGGTTCGGGCAATTTCTAATAATGTGGCCCGGTTTTCCACATATATAACAAACTACATTGGCATAACTTGCTCCGACACTACTTGCTCCGCCATTACTCATTCCGACACCATTTGTTCCTTTCGTTCTGTTAACCCCTGGTCCGTAGACATCACACTTAGCCGCGCTATGACCATTTCTTTTACACTTGTTGCAAAATTTGGTGCAGAACCCCGAGTGATACTTTTCACACCTTTGGCATAGCTGCTTCTGATTGTTGTTGTTGTTGCGGTTATTATTGTTGTTAAGATGATTGTTGTGGTTGCTGCTGTTGTTGTTGTTGTTGTTGTTGGGCCGTTTGTTGTAGTTGCGATTGATGTTGCGATTATTAGGATAGTTGTTGCGATTATTGTTATAATTGCTGTTGTTGTTGTATTGGTGATTCTTATCACCGTTTTCCTCCCACTTTCTTTTGACTTGCTTCACATTGGCCTCTTCAGTAGTCTGTTCTTTAATTCTTTCTTCAATCTGGTTCACTAGTTTGTGAGCCATTCTACATGCCTGTTGTATGGAGGCGGGCTCGTGTGAACTTATATCTTCTTGGATTCTTTCCGGTAATCCTTTCACAAACGCGTCGATCTTCTCTTCCTCATCTTCGAATGCTCCCGGACACAATAGGCACAATTCTGTGAATCGTCTTTCGTACGTGGTAATATCAAATCCTTGGGTTCGTAACCCTCTAAGTTCTGTCTTGAGCTTATTGACCTCGGTTCTGGGACGGTACTTCTCGTTCATCAAGTGCTTGAATGCTGACCACGGTAGTGCGTACGCATCGTCTTGTCCCACTTGCTCTAGATAGGTATTCCACCATGTTAACGCAGAACCTGTGAAGGTATGCGTAGCGTACTTCACTTTGTCCTCTTCAGTACACTTTCTTATGGCAAACACCGATTCAACCTTCTCGGTCCACCGTTTCAATCCGATCGGTCCTTCGGTTCCATCAAATTCCAAAGGTTTGCAGGCAGTGAATTCTTTGTAGGTGCATCCTACACGATTTCCTGTACTGCTAGATCCAAGGTTATTGTTGGTATGTAGCGCAGCCTGTACTGCGGCTATGTTTGAAGCTAGAAAAGTACGGAATTCCTCTTCATTCATATTCACGGTGTGTCGAGTAGTCGGTGCCATTTCCTTCAAAATAGTTAAATGGAACAAGTTAATCATACAGAATATTAAGAGTAGTTAATAGTATTTCGTAGCATAATATGAACTCATTTATAAAAGCTTTTTCTTCATATTAGCGTTTTATAAGTTTAAATTCGGGTAGTACCTACCCGTTAAGTTCATACTTAGTAGCTAATATACAATTCAACTACTACAATTCTATATGAAAAACTGATTATAATAATATTTCGCGTTCAAACTTTTATACAATATTTTACAAACTTACAATACCGCTTATTTTACATAAAGCATGAAATATAGCACACAATAACTTTGATACAAGATAGTTGTGAAGATAATTCTAGCTAGTACACAAGTCGTTCAGCAAAGGCAATAAAGACACGTAATTCATACGTCCAGAAACAAGTCATGCATTCTGGTTTTACTAGGACTACTTCCCATCCTTGGTCTTGTTGAACATAACCGTTATGGCCGTTGATAAGACAGCGTGTTGTAACGTCGTCAAAGGGACGAGGGTTACGTAATGTCCAACAGTCCCGTAACAATCTAAAAACCTCATTTCTTACCCCAATTACCGACTCCGTCACTTGTGGAAACGTTTTGTTTAATAGTTGTAGCCCGATGTTCTTGTTCTCACTTTGGTGAGAAGCGAACATTACTAATCCGTAAGCATAACATGCTTCTTTATGTTGCATGTTAGCCGCTTTTTCTAAATCACGAATTCCAATATTCGGATATATTGAGTCAAAATAATTTCTTAACCCGTTGCGTAAAATAGCATTTGGGTTCCCCGCAATATATGCGTCAAAGTAAACACATCGTAACTTATGGGTTTCCCAATGTGATATCCCCCATCTTTCAAATGAAAGTCTCTTATAAACCAAGACATTCTTGGAACGTTCTTCGAATGTCTTACAAACTGATCTCGCCTTAAATAGTTGTGCCGAAGAATTCTGACCGACTTTAGACAAGATTTCATCAATCATGTCTCCGGGTAGGTCTCTTAAAATATTGGGTTGTCTATCCATTTTGTGTTTTTATACTGTAAAATAGACAAGAGTTAGATTCATAAAAAAAATACTTATTAATACAAGCAATTTTTACATATATCATAAAGCATAAGCACACTATATTACATATATTACACCACACGAATACAACTATCTTATTCCGACTCGCTTGTTTCTTCTTCTTCGGTTTTGGTTCGTTTTGCCAAGTTTCTAGGGATATATGATGTTCCCCTAATACGAGCCGTCGTGATCCACATTGGTTTAGAAAAACCTGGTGGTTTAGAGGTTCCCGGGTCATTGTTACAACTTAAGGTCTTCGGGGGTTGACGATACATATAAAGTTCATCGGGGTTGGAATTAGATTTCTCTATTTTTATGCCCTTTCTCTTATTATTTTCTTTTGCCTTTTTAAATTCAATTGGGGTAATTTCTATAACATCATCGGAATTCTCGTCGGAATCCGATTCATCGGAGAATTGGTAATCCTCCCAATATTTTGCTTCCTTGGCGGAAACACCATTAACCATAATTAACCTTGGTCGGTTGGTTGAGGATTTTCTTTTACTTAACCGTTTTATTATTTCCCCCACCGGTTCTATTTCTTCATCCGGTTCCGATTCTTCTTCCGGTTCCGATTCTTCTTCCGGTTCCGACTCTTCTTCCGGTTCCTCTTCGGGAACTTGTGAATCAGTCCACGAATCATTCCAATTTACATTTGATTCTTCATTATTATTAGGTGAGTCAATGGGACTTGTTCTAGAGGTAGACATCTATCACATAATATCAAACGCGTTAAGAGATTAATATATCACATAATATTCACATGTTAAAAATATATAGTTTCCAACAAAATTTGTTAAGCAATCATTTTTCAAGTAAACACGGTAGAAGTCCAGACTCACTAATGCATCCTAACAAACTCGATAAGACACACTAATGCAAAATTCTGGTTCTCTAAGACCAACGCTCGGATACCAACTGAAATGTCCCGTTCTTATTGATTAAAAACGTTCCATATTAATTGATTTCGTTGCGAGGTTTTGACCTCTATATGAGACGTTTTTCAAAGACTGCATTCATTTTTAAAACAAACCATAACCTTTATTTCATAGATAAAGGTTTTAAAAAGCTATACGTAGATTACCAAATAATGATAATCTAAAATATCCTGTTTACACACGACCATTACATAATGGTTTACAATACAAATATGTTACAACAAAATAAGTTTCTTGAATACAGTTTTTACACAATATCATACAAGCATGGACTCCAAATCTCGTCCTTATTTAAGTATGCGACAGCGGAAGCTCTTAATAATCACCTGAGAATAAACATGCTTAAAACGTCAACAAAAATGTTGGTGAGTTATAGGTTTAACCTATATATATCAAATCATAATAATAGACCACAAGATTTCATATTTCAATACACATCCCATACATAGAGATAAAAATCATTCATATGGTGAACACCTGGTAACCGACATTAACAAGATGCATATATAAGAATATCCCCATCATTCCGGGACACCCTTCGGATATGATATAAATTTCGAAGTACTAACGCATCCGGTACTTTGGATGGGGTTTGTTAGGCCCAATAGATCTATCTTTAGGATTCGCGTCAATTAGGGTGTCTGTTCCCTAATTCTTAGATTACCAGACTTAATAAAAAGGGGCATATTCGATTTCGATAATTCAACCATAGAATATAGTTTCACGTACTTGTGTCTATTTTGTAAATCATTTATAAAACCTGCATGTATTCTCATCCCAAAAATATTAGATTTTAAAAGTGGGACTATAACTCACTTTCACAGATTTTTACTTCGTCGGAAAGTAAGACTTGGCCACTGGTTGATTCACGAACCTATAACAATATATACATATATATCAAAGTATGTTCAAAATATATTTACAACACTTTTAATATATTTTGATGTTTTAAGTTTATTAAGTCAGCTGTCCTCGTTAGTAACCTACAACTAGTTGTCCACAGTTAGATGTACAGAAATAAATCGATAAATATTATCTTGAATCAATCCACGACCCAGTGTATACGTATCTCAGTATTGATCACAACTCAAACTATATACATTTTGGAATCAACCTCAACCCTGTATAGCTAACTCCAACATTCACATATAGAGTGTCCATGGTTGTTCCGAAATATATATAGATGTGTCGACATGATAGGTCGAAACATTGTATACGTGTCTATGGTATCTCAAGATTACATAATATACAATACAAGTTGATTAAGTTTTGGTTGGAATAGATTTGTTACCAATTTTCACGTAGCTAAAATGAGAAAAATTATCCAATCTTGTTTTACCCATAACTTCTTCATTTTAAATCCGTTTTGAGTGAATCAAATTGCTATGGTTTCATATTGAACTCTATTTTATGAATCTAAACAGAAAAAGTATAGGTTTATAGTCGGAAAAATAAGTTACAAGTCGTTTTTGTAAAGGTAGTCATTTCAGTCGAAAGAACGACGTCTAGATGACCATTTTAGAAAACATACTTCCACTTTGAGTTTAACCATAATTTTTGGATATAGTTTCATGTTCATAATAAAAATAATTTTCTCAGAATAGCAACTTTTAAATCAAAGTTTATCATAGTTTTTAATTAACTAACCCAAAACAGCCCGCGGTGTTACTACGACGGCGTAAATCCGGTTTTACGGTGTTTTTCGTGTTTCCAGGTTTTAAATCATTAAGTTAGCATATCATATAGATATAGAACATGTGTTTAGTTGATTTTAAAAGTCAAGTTAGAAGGATTAACTTATATTTGCGAACAAGTTTAGAATTAACTAAACTATGTTCTAGTGATTACAAGTTTAAACCTTCGAATAAGATAGCTTTATATGTATGAATCGAATGATGTTATGAACATCATTACTACCTTAAGTTCCTTGGATAAACCTACTGGAAAAGAGAAAAGTGGATCTAGCTTCAATGGATCCTTGGATGGCTCGAAGTTCTTGAAGCAGAATCATGACACGAAAACAAGTTCAAGTAAGATCATCACTTGAAATAAGATTGTTATAGTTATAGAAATTGAACCAAAGTTTGAATATGATTATTACCTTGTATTAGAATGATAACCTACTGTAAGAAACAAAGATTTCTTGAGGTTGGATGATCACCTTACAAGATTGGAAGTGAGCTAGCAAACTTGAAAGTATTCTTGATTTTATGAAACTAGAACTTTTGGAATTTATGAAGAACACTTAGAACTTGAAGATAGAACTTGAGAGAGATCAATTAGATGAAGAAAATTGAAGAATGAAAGTGTTTGTAGGTGTTTTTGGTCGTTGGTGTATGGATTAGATATAAAGGATATGTAATTTTGTTTTCATGTAAATAAGTCATGAATGATTACTCATATTTTTGTAATTTTATGAGATATTTCATGCTAGTTGCCAAATGATGGTTCCCACACGTGTTAGGTGACTCACATGGCCTGCTAAGAGCTGATCATTGGAGTGTGTATACCAATAGTACATACATCTAAAAGCTGTGTATTGTACGAGTACGAATACGGGTGCATACGAGTAGAATTGTTGATGAAACTGAACGAGGATGTAATTGTAAGCATTTTTGTTAAGTAGAAGTATTTTGATAAGTGTCTTGAAGTCTTTAAAAGGTGTATGAATACATATTAAAACACTACATGTATATACATTTTAACTGAGTCGTTAAGTCATCGTTAGTCGTTACATGTAAATGTTGTTTTGAAACCTTTAGGTTAACGATCTTGTTGAATGTTGTTAACCCATTGTTTATTTTAACAAATGAGATGTTAAATTATTATATTATCATGATATTATGATATATAATATATCTTAGTATGATGTATATACAGTTAAATGTCGTTACAACGATAATCGTTACATATATGTCTCGTTTCGAAATCATTAAGTTAGTAGCCTTATTTTTACATATGTATTTCATTGTTAATACACTTAATAATATATTTACTTATCATTTAACATAATTAACCAAGTGTATCAATATCTTAATATGATTCATATGTACCTAGTAATACGTTGTTATAACGATAATCGTTATATATATCGTTTTCGAGTTTCTTAAATTAATAGTCTCATTTTTATGTATATAACTCATTGTTAAAATACCTAATGAGATACATACTTATAATAAAAACATGTTAACTATATATATAACCATATATATGTCATCGTATAGTTTTTATAAGTTTTAACGTTCGTGAATCACCGGTCAACTTGGGTGGTCAATTGTCTATATGAAACATATTTCAATTAATCAAGTCTTAACAAGTTTGATTGCTTAACATGTTGGAAACATTTAATCATGTAAATATCAATCTTAATTAATTTATATAAACATGGAAAAGTTCGGGTCACTACACCTATAACAATATATACATATATATCAAAGTATGTTCAAAATATATTTACAACACTTTTAATATATTTTGATGTTTTAAGTTTATTAAGTCAGCTGTCCTCGTTAGTAACCTACAACTAGTTGTCCACAGTTAGATGTACAGAAATAAATCGATAAATATTATCTTGAATCAATCCACGACCCAGTGTATACATATCTCAGTATTGATCACAACTCAAACTATATATATTTTGGAATCAACCTCAACCCTGTATAGCTAACTCCAACATTCACATATAGAGTGTCTATGGTTGTTCCGAAATATATATAGATGTGTCGACATGATAGGTCGAAACATTGTATACGTGTCTATGGTATCTCAAGATTACATAATATACAATACAAGTTGATTAAGTTATGGTTGGAATAGATTTGTTACCAATTTTCACGTAGCTAAAATGAGAAAAATTATCCAATCTTGTTTTACCCATAACTTCTTCATTTTAAATCCGTTTTGAGTGAATCAAATTGCTATGGTTTCATATTGAACTCTATTTTATGAATCTAAACAGAAAAAGTATAGGTTTATAGTCGGAAACATAAGTTACAAGTCGTTTTTGTAAAGGTAGTCATTTCAGTCGAAAGAACGACGTCTAGATGACCATTTTAGAAAACATACTTCCACTTTGAGTTTAACCATAATTTTTGGATATAGTTTCATGTTAATAATAAAAATCATTTTCTCAGAATAACAACTTTTAAATCAAATTTTATCATAGTTTTTAATTAACTAACCCAAAACAGCCCGCGGTGTTACTACGACGGCGTAAATCCGGTTTTACGGTGTTTTTCGTGTCTCCAGGTTTTAAATCATTAAGTTAGCATATCATATAGATATAGAACATGTGTTTAGTTGATTTTAAAAGTCAAGTTAGAAGGATTAACTTTTGTTTGCGAACAAGTTTAGAATTAACTAAACTATGTTCTATTGATTACAAGTTTAAACCTTCGAATAAGATAGCTTTATATGTATGAATCGAATGATGTTATGAATATCATTACTACCTTAATTTCCTTGGATAAACCTACTGGAAAAGAGAAAAATGGATTTAGCTTCAACGGATCCTTGGATGGCTCGAAGTTCTTGAAGCAGAATCATGACACGAAAACAAGTTCAAGTAAGATCATCACTTGAAATAAGATTGTTATAGTTATAGAAATTGAACCAAAGTTTGAATATGATTATTACCTTGTATTAGAATAATAACCTACTGTAAGAAAAAAAGATTTCTTGAGGTTGGATGATCACCTTACAAGATTGGAAGTGAGCTAGCAAACTTGAAAGTATTCTTGATTTTATGTAACTAGAACTTGTAGAATATATGAAGAACACTTAGAACTTGAAGATAGAACTTGAGAGAGATCAATTAGATGAAGAAAATTGAAGAATGAAAGTGTTTGTAGGTGTTTTTGGTCGTTGGTGTATGGATTAGATATAAAGGATATGTAATTTTGTTTTCATGTAAATAAGTCATGAATGATTACTCATATTTTTGTAATTTTATGAGATATTTCATGCTAGTTGCCAAATGATGGTTCCCACATGTGTTAGGTGACTCACATGGGCTGCTAAGAGCTGATCATTGGAGTGTATATACCAATAGTACATACATCTAAAAGCTGTGTATTGTACGAGTACGAATACGGGTGCATACGAGTAGAATTGTTGATGAAACTGAACGAGGATGTAATTGTAAGCATTTTTGTTAAGTAGAAGTATTTTGATAAGTGAATTGAAGTCTTTCAAAAGTGTATAAATACATATTAAAACACTACATGTATATACATTTTAACTGAGTCGTTAAGTCATCGTTAGTCGTTACATGTAAGTGTTGTTTTGAAACCTTTAGGTTAACGATCTTGTTAAATGTTGTTAACCCAATGTTTATAATATCAAATGATATTTTAAATTATTATATTATCATGATATTATCATGTATGAATATCTCTTAATATGATATATATACATTAAATGTCTTTACAACGATAATCGTTACATATATGTCTCGTTTAAAAATATTAAGTTAGTAGTCTTGTTTTTACATATGTAGTTCATTGTTAATATACTTAATGATATGTTTACTTATCATAGTATCATGTTAACTATATATATATCCATATATATGTCATCATATAGTTTTTACAAGTTTTAACGTTCGTGAATCACCTGTCAACTTGGGTGGTCAATTGTCTATATGAAACATATTTCAATTAATCAAGTCTTAACAAGTTTGATTGCTTAACATGTTGGAAACATTTAATCATGTAAATATCAATCTCAATTAATATATATAAACATGGAAAATTTCGGGTCACTACATCACGCCTTTCCAAGGTGACACTTTTAACATAACCATGTCGCCAACTTGAAATTCCAATGGCTTTCTTCGAACATCAGCGTAGCTCTTTTGACGACTTTGAGCGGTTCTCAATCTCTCCTTGATTTGCACAATCTTTTCGGTAGTCTCATATATGATCTCAGGACCAGTAAGTTGTCTGTCACCTACATCATTCCAACAGATAGGGGATCTACACTTTCTTCCATAAAGTGCTTCGAATGGTGCAACATTAATGCTCGTATGATAACTGTTGTTATACGAGAATTCTGCCAATGGTAAATACTTATCCCATCTGTTCCCAAAATCGATCACACATGCTCTAAGCATGTCTTCAAGAGTCTGAATGGTCCTTTCGCTTTGCCCATCGGTTTGAGGATGATATGCAGTGCTCATATCTAGACGAGTTCCTAGAGCTTCATGTAGTGATTTCCAGAACCTTGACGTAAACCTACTGTCGCGATCGGATATAATGGAGATAGGTACTCCATGTCTTGAAACGACTTCCTTCATGTATAATCGTACCAATTTCTCCATCTTATCCATTTCCTTCGTAGGCAGGAAATGTGCAGATTTGGTGAGACGGTTGACAATTACCCAGATGGTGTCATAACCCCATGCAGTCTTTGGTAGCTTCGTGATGAAATCCATGGTTATACATTCCCATTTCCATTCTGGGATTCTGGCTGTTGAAGCAACCCTGACAGTTTCTGGTGTTCCGCCTTAACTTTGGAGCAAGTTAAGCACTCCCCTATATATGTTGCAATATCTGCCTTTAAATTAGGCCACCAGAAATGTGCCTTAAGATCTTGATACATCTTTCCAGCTCCGGGATGTATCAAGTATCTCGTCTTATGCGCCTCGTCCAAAACCAATTTTCTTAACCCTTTAAATCTTGGTACCCAAATGCGTCCATTAAAATACCGGGTTCCGTCTTCTCGTATATCAAGTAGCTTGTCTAAACCCTTGAGCATCTCATTTCCAAAGTTTTCTTCAGTAAGAGATCCTCGTTGAGCCTCCTTTATTTGTGAGGTGAGGTTCGTACGAATTTTCATATTCATTGCTCGTACTCGAATCGGTTCTCTTTCTTTCCTACTTAAAGCGTCAGCTACTACATTTGCTTTCCCGGGATGATAACGAATTTCACAATCGTAGTCGTTTATTAGCTCAACCCATCATCGTTGCCTCATATTCAATTGTTTTTGATCGAATATGTGTTGAAGACTTTTGTGATCAGTGTACACTGTACATTTGACCCCATATAAGTAGTGTCTCCACATTTTCAATGCAAAAACAACCGCTCCTAACTCCAAATCATGTGTCGTATAATTCCGTTCATGAGTTTTCAACTGTCGAGAAGCGTAAGCAATAACCTTTGTTCGTTGCATGAGAACACAACCAAAACCTTGTCACGATGCGTCACAATAAATTACGAAGTCTTCGTTTCCTTCAGGTAATGATAAAATAGGCGCCGAAGTTAGTTTCTTTTTCAATAGCTGGAATGCAGTTTCCTGCTCTGAGGTCCATTCATACTTCTTCCCTTTGTGTGTTAACGCGGTCAATGGTTTGGCTATTCGGGAAAAATCTTGAATAAACCTTCTATAATAACCAGCTAAGCCCAAAAATTGGCGTATCTATGTCGAAGTCTTTGGGGTTTCCCATTTTTCAATGGCTTCGACCTTCGCGGGATCAACCTGAATTCCTTGACTGCTAACGATGTGACCAAGGAATTGTACTTCCTTTAACCAAAATGCGCACTTGGAAAATTTGGCATATAACTGTTCTTTTCTTCACAGTTCCAGCACCAACCTTAAATGTTGCTCGTGTTCTTGCTCGTTCTTGGAGTAAATAAGAATGTCATCAATAAAGACGATAACAAATTTATCTAAATACGGACTACATACACGATTCATGAGGTCCATAAATACAGCAGGTGCGTTTGTCAACCCGAACGGCATGACTAAAAATTCTTAGTGACCGTAGCGTGTTCTAAATGCGGTCTTTGGAATATCTTCTTCTTTTACTCGCAACTGATGGTAACCCGATCTTAGGTCAATTTTGGAGTAAACACGTGATCCTTGCAGCTGATCAAACAAGTCATCAATTCTCGGCAATGGGTACCGATTCTTGATAGTTAGCTTATTTAACTCGCGGTAGTCTATACACATTCGGAAGGATCCGTCTTTCTTCTTAACAAACAGGATCGGAGCTCCCCATGGTGAAGTGCTCGGTCGAATAAATCCACGATCTAGCAATTCCCGCAACTGACTTTGTAGTTCTTTCATTTCAGATGGTGCAAGTCTATACGGAGCACGAGCCACCGGTGCAGCTCCTGGTACTAGATCTATTCGAAATTCTACAGATCTATGCGGAGGTAATCCCGGTAATTCTTCCGGAAATACTTCGGAAAAATCTCTTACCACAAGCATGTCACTAATGCTATTCTCCTTCGTGTTGATCTTCTTCACATGTGCTAAGATAGCATAGCATCCCTTCTTTATGCACTTTTGTGCCTTCAAACAGCTAATAAAGTTTAGCTTATGATTACCCTTTTCTCCGAACACCATCAATGGTTTCCCGTTCACGCAGAGAAAACGAATCGCCTTTTTATAACAAACAACTTCCGCTCTCATCTTAGACATCCAATCCATACCAATAATTACATCAAAACTCCCCAACTCAACAGGTATCAAATCAATTACAAATGTCTCACTAGTTAATTTAAGCTTACGTTTACGACAGATTTTATCAGCTTTAACTAGTTTACCATTTGCTAATTCTACAATACATTTATCCTCCAGGGGCACTAAGGGGCAATTTAGTTTAGAGCAAAATTCTTTACTTATGTAACTTCTATCGGCACCAGTATCAAATAAAATATAGGCAGGTAATTCATCGATAGTAAACGTACCCGTAACAAGCTCCGGGTCTTCTCGTGCATCGTTAGCATTTATATTAAATGCTCTTCCACAGATTGTACCATATTCACTCTTTTGGTTCGGGCACTTGTTCTTGTAATGGCCCTTTTTTCCGCACCCATAACAAACAACAGCTTCAAGAGTAGCTTTATTAACATCTGTGAGAGGAAACCTACAATTTTGAATTTGATGCCCTACTTTGTTGCAATTTTTACACACCATCGTGCAATTCCCAAAGTGGTGTCTCTTGCATTTCTGCCATTGGGGTTGTTTCCCCTGGTAGGTATTCTGGTTCCTCTCGTTACTCACACCCTGCGAGACTTCCTGCTTCTTGTTGTGGGGTTGATAGTTGTGATTCCTATCACGATTGTCGTTCTTCCTCTTGTGGTCATTTGTTTTGGCCTCGGCAGTCGCCTTTTCCTTGTTTCTTTCTTTGATTTGGTCCATTAACTTATGGGCCATCTTGCTTGCTTCGTACATAGTTGTTGGATTAGATGCACTTACATTTTCTTGGATTATCTCAGGTAATCCTTTCACAAACTGTTCAACTTTTGCTTCTTCATCTTCAAATACTCCAGGACACATTAACGCTAGCTCTGTGAACCATTGCTCGTAGGCAGTGATGTTATCACCCTTGGTGCGCAATTCCCTCAACTCTGTTTTCAATTTATTCATCTCGTTCCGGGGGCGATAATGCTCACACAGCAAGTGTTTAAATGCTGCCCAAGGTAGGGCGTAAGCAGTATTCTCCCCCACGTTTGCTAGGTAGGTATTCCACCATGTTAAAGTGTTATTTTTGAAAGTATGAGAAGCGTATTTTACGCGGTCTTCTTCTGCACAATTACTTATAGCAAAAACAGCTTCTACCTTTTCAATCCAATGCTTTAGTCCAACTAGACCTTCCGTTCCTTCAAATTCATGGGGTTTACAACTCATGAAAGTTTTGTAGGAACATCTTACACGGTTTTCTGTTGTACCATGATGAGTTCCACTGCTAGACCCTGACTGGTTGTTTTTGTTAAGTGCATCCAATACCGCAGTTACATTTGCAGTAAGAAAACTACGGAAATCTTCCTCGCTGATGTTCATGTGCTGTTTGTTAACTGGAGCCATTTCCTTCAAAAATAGCCAAATGATATAAATTAATCATATATAGAATATTATAAGTAGTTAATAGTACTTTGTAGCATACTAATAATATGAACTAATTTTTATAAAAGCCTCTTTTCTTCTTATTGGCATTTTATAATTGCAGTTCGGGTAGTACCTACCCGTTAAAGTTCATACTTAATAGCTAGTACATAAATTAACTACTACAATCAAGATAATATTCTATCATGAAAAACTTAATACATTAGTACTTCACGCTTAAACTTTTGGTACAATATTTTACAAAATACAATACCACTATTTTACATAAAACATAGGTAAGATAAAATGTAGCACACGATAACTATTATACAAGACGTGAAGTATGGTAGCTTCTGGGACAGATTAAAAATGACGAGACTTCTTATTGTTTTGGGACAAATCTGGGAAATCTGCGGGATCTGGGAAACCAAAGAGTTTTCGCGTCTCAGCTACTAACATCATTCTCATTCTAGCGGTACGTTTATACCTTGGTCGGGATGGTACCTCAATAGAGTTAATAACAGGAGGATGACTAGGGGTAGAAGTGTTAGGTTCACTTTTAGCAATAAATCTTTTATTATACTCCGGATCAGGAAATTTGATGGAATTCAACATTTCAACAAGATCATGATATAAATGTATTCATGAAACCAATTCATTAAGAGTTAATATAAGCGGAAGCATGATATTAAGAAAGCATGTTAATATGTTAAACCACTTTAGATGAATTCCATATAGTTATCAAGTCATGAAATAATGCTTACATATAACAACAAAGGAAGTAAATTGTACCTCCTCTAAGATGAGTGGAAAGCTGAATTTGGACAGCAATGTTGATGAAGAAGATGATGGAATAAAGCCTCTAACTTGAAGCCTCAAGTGTGTAATACCCCAAGCTTTTGATGCACCAACACCACCTTTGATTTTTTTAGGATTTAGGACACTTAATCACTTGTTTATACAAGCAAAATCTGCTCCCTTTTGTGCTATAAACAGTTCGGCCAGAATAGGCAATTGGGAGCTGAATATTGTAGTTTTTATGAGCACTTATCACTTGTAAGCATGAGTCAAACCTTGGTTAAAAGGAACCTTGCATGTCCTTAAGGAGTGTGTACATGGAAAGCAACAAAAGAGCATGTGTTTATCATTCTTGGAGACACAAAATTCTGCACACACATGATCTTATATAATAATACTTACAAGTTTATAAAAGTTTATAAACTTATTATAAACTTATGTATTATTTTGTTACTTATACATTTTATAAAACCTTTTATAAAATATAACACAATATAATCATTTAAACCTATAAACAATTATATATAAATTATCCAAATAATTTATCTCAAGTGATAATATTTTAGAAACCCGATTTTCTAAAATCCAAGTGTCGCGTATTTGTTTAATGATCCAATCGTCAAGATCAAATACGTATAAGGTGTCGGTAAGCTTGTTATTGGGTATGACCCGACTTGGATCATAACATGTTGGCCACATTAATTTAATATGACTCTCGGGCATATGAAATACCTTCAATCTCCCACTTGCACGAGAAACATAAGAAATTAATGCAAGTGATGGATACCACCTAACGACCGTCCATCACCCCCAATATGTTATGACATTGTGCCATTCAATAACATCATCCCTTTCGAGTTCCCATCTCGAATATGATTAGGTGAATCTTTTCATTATATCCTTTCGTCCTAGATGTCACGTTAAATCCAGGAGACACAGAGTGATCACTCTCTTCTAGATTCAACTTTATCAGGCCTTAGACATCCGACTCTCAACGAATAAGAGGGACAAATTCCATCTTGACTACATACGTCCTAAATATATACCTTGCATTATACCTGAGCTCTTCCTTATGAACTACCATTTTTCAGAATAGCGAAGGAAAGAATCAAGGCACAATACTTGGTAAATATCCGAACCCAATATGTATCTCAGGTCAGAGGATACAATGATATTCGCCTTTACTCAAGATTACATGTGATCAACCACAAAGGCTCCATTTAGTAAATCTTGAGGGCGGGTCTTCCAATATTTGTATCCCACAAATATCTATGAACCTTGGTTGCAACCTTGCCCCACATTCATCCCGTGAATGTATACCAATCCAAGTTCATAATAGTCTGAACCTCACACTTGTTCCCACAAATGTGATCGACTACGGAATTTAGAATAATTTCTTATTCATGGATAAAATATGCAAAATAGGAACATGACTCAAAATAAATTAATACCATAATTATATTAATGAGTTTGAACAATTTCGTTCCGTTACAATATTTAAAACAGATCATGACCAATCACTAGAATATCGAAACCCTAATGCACAAACATGTCCTGCATGTTTTGATCCATGTAAGAGCTTCGTGAGAGGATCCGCTATATTAAGATCTGTGTGAACTTTGCAAATACATATCTTTCCCTTTTCAACTTCATCCCTTATGTAGTTGAATCTCCGCTCAATGTGACGGGTCTTTTGATGAGCACGAGGTTCCTTGATTTGATCAATCGCACCCTCGTTGTCACAAAAGATCCCAAGAGGGTCCTGAATGGAAGGGACTACTCCTAAGTCGTCGATGAATTTCTTCATCCATGCAGCTTCCTGAGCTGCCAATGATGCGGCGATGTACTCCGACTCTGTAGTGGATAGAGCAACAACATCCTATTTTGAACTCTTCCAAGAGACCGCACCTCCATTTAATGTAAAGACATAACTGGATTGTGATCGAGAATCATCACGATCAGTTTGGAAACTCGCATCCACGTAACCTTTTACAGCGAGTTCCTCCTCACCAGACCTATATATCAGAAACATATCCTTAGTCCTCCTAAGGTATTTCAATATACTTTTAGCAGCAATCCAATGACTGTTTCCTGGGTTATTCTGGTATCTACTTGTCAGGCTAAGAGCGCATGACACATCCGGTCTAGTGCATATCATTGCATACATGATTGACCCAATGGCAGAAGCATATGGGACTTTCTTCATTCTCTCCTGTTCATCTTTCGTGGTGGGGCACTGAGATGAACTGAGAAGTGTTCCCTTTTGAATAGGTACCAAACCTTTCTTAGAGTTCTCCATCTTGAACCTTTTCAAGATCTTTTCAATGTATGCACTTTGATTTAAACCTATCAGTTTCTTGGATCTATCCCTGTAGATCCCAATCCCCAAAACGTATTGTGCTTCTCCAAGATCCTTAATGGAGAAGCATTTGCTTAACCAAGTTTTAACACCTTGCATTGCCAGAATATCATTTCCAAATAACAATATATCATCCACATATAGTACAAGGAACATGATAGTGCTCCCACTAGCTTTCTTGTATACACAAGCTTCATCACCATTTTTAATGAAGCCAAATTTCTTGGCCTCCTCATTAAAACGATGATTCCACATTCTAGATGCTTGTTTCAATCCGTAGATTGACTTCTTTAACTTGCATAACTTTTTAGGATATTTCGGATCAACAAAACCCTCAGGCTGAACCATATAGACATCTTCCTCAAGATGTCCGTTTAGGAAGGCGGTCTTGACATCCATTGAAAGGACCCGTTCATATACATTATAAACGATTCACAATAGTTGATTACATTGCGAGGTATTTGACCTCTATATGATACATTTTACAAACATTGCATTCGTTTTTAAAAGACAATCTTTCTTTACATCGAAAATTGACAGGCATGCATACCATTTCATAATATCCACTATCCAACTATAAATTGATTTAATAATAATCTTTGATGAACTCAATGACTCGAATGCAACGTTCTTCGAAATATGCTATGAAAGACTCCAAGTAATATCTTTAAAATGAGCAAATGCACAGCGGAAGATTTCTTTAACACCTGAGAATAAACATGCTTTAAAGTGTCAACCAAAAGGTTGGCGAGTTCATTAGTTTATCATAATCATTTATTTCCATCATTTTAATAGACCACAAGAATTTCATTGCCAGTTCTCATAAATATACGTCCCATGCATAGAGACAAAAATAATCATTCATATGGTGAACACCTGGTAACCGACATTAACAATATGCATATAAGAATATCCCCTATCATTCCGGGATCCTCCTTCGGACATGATATAAATTTCGAAGTACTAAAGCATCCGGTACTTTGGATGGGGTTTGTTAGGCCCAATAGATCTATCTTTAGGATTCGCGTCAATTAGGGTGTCTGTTCCCTAATTCTTAGATTACCAGACTTTAATAAAAAGGGGCATATTCGATTTCGATAATTCAACCATAGAATGTAGTTTCAATTACTTGTGTCTATTTCGTCAAACATTTATAAAAGCGTATGTATTCTCAGTCCCAAAAATATAAAGGGTAAAAAGGCAAATGAAACTCACCATACTGTATTTCGTAGTAAAAATACATATAACGTCATTGAATAAGTGCAAGGTTGGCCTCGGATTCACGAACCTATATTAATTATATATATTTATATGTTGGTCAATATTTGTATAGCAATTTAGGTCAGGTCATAGTGTAATCCTATCCTATAGCTCGAGTCTGACTCTACAGTATAGTAACATGTTATATTACTCATGCTCAATTAAGATTCTAGTAAAAGGTGACGTGTGAAACAACGTAACACAAATGGTTTCATAATCATAAAATAGTATTTTAGGTTTTTTTCTTTAGAGAAAATCAACACAAAAAGTTAACTGAAAAAGTTAACAGGAAAAGTCAAAGTTCAAAGTCAAAAGTCAAAGTCAAAAGTCAAATTCAAAAGTCAAAGGTTAAAGTCAAAGGTCAAAGGTCAAAGTAAAAATGAGGTCGCATGCAAATATATAATAACTTATACAAAAATGATTTTCGATCAAACATGACTAAACGGGCCACTTCAGCTATTTTTAGAAAAATTATCGGAACTCCGATTGATAAACGGCCAAAGATAAAAGTTACACCTTACCAAAAAGATTAAGCATAAATATTATAGAAGTAAATTAAACCTAGACAACTCGTAGTTGCCAACGCGTTTTCGGCGTTTCAAAGTTAATTTTTCAGCTTTAATAAATTTACAAAAGTGACCGAGTAGCCTACTTTGGAGATTTTTAGAAAATTCCTCAAAACTCGTATTGACAAACGGTCAAAGCCTGCAAATTCTCGTTATCACAAAGATATAACATGATTTTTGGCAAGAGTAAACACATATCAGGCCGACCATGACAACTGATACAAAACTGACATTTTTAAATAAAAAAAGTTTCAGCTCTTTTTAGAATTTTAAAATGTGACCAAACCGTCAACTTTGATGATTTTTAGAAAAATCGTCGAGACTCGAATTGACAAACGGCCAGAGTCGTTTGTTAGACCTTACAGCAAAGAATTTAGTGGTATTTTTTTTTATATATGAAACAACGCAGATCAGCGAGAATTTCAGTTCCCGTTTCGACATTTCATCAAAATTTGCAAAACTTCTTTTGTCCATAACTTGACAACCGTTCAACGAAACGAGACGTGCTTTATATGAAAATTCATCTACTCGACGAGTAGAATCCAAATAACCACTTTTTATAACCCAGAAAATTAGTTCATCAATTATCATCAGCAATTTTAATTACAAAATTAATTATGCAATTTGTTTATTTCATAACTTTCTAACCGTTACTTGGATTCAAGTGATTCTTAAATCAAAATTCAACTATTTTTCGCTAGCTTTCCAATGACATGCATATCTTATACCTTATCTCAATCGTATATGTAACTAATTCAGGAATCAACATAACCTATTTAATGGCAATATCAAAAGTACAAGCATGCATAATCCTATATACTCGAGCACTAGTCAGGGATACACTATTAGTATGTAAAAATTAAATTATGAGTACTCACATATCAATATTGAGATTCAATATTGCAGGAAAGGTACGTAAACACAACGGAGATGATAAACACTATATTGACCTCACGAGCATACCCATGAACCATACTCAATCACCTCCATAGCTATAACCCATAATTTCCTTAATCCTATCCCACTCGAAAAAACAACTTCGAAATCACTCGGACAGCACTCCGTCGTAATATTTTATGTATACTAATAATATCTTGAGATAATACGGAGTAAATATATATATGTAAATCGATTGAGAGAGTTTAGAGAAAACTATTTTCAAGTTTCTATGAAATAATGAAACCTATTGAATTCTATTTATAATAGATTTTTGAATTATTAAAGTGAATTATTAAAGTATGAATTATTAAAGTGAATTATTAAAGTATGAATTATTAAAGTGAATTATTAAAGTATAAATTATGAAAGTGAATTATTAAAGTATGAATTATTAAAGTTAAAGTAAAGTAAAAATAAAGTAAAGGTAAAGTTTAAGTATAGTAAAAGTATAAAACTATGTACGTATAATACGCGTATAAATATATATAATATTAATTTAAATCGTT